>NW_005871620.1:114980-135438 GCF_000147115.1 Myotis lucifugus | reverse complement strand
TTTTCCCTTTTAAATGACTTCAAGGTGTCACGTGTTAAGAAAACCTTTTTCCGTGAGAACCCCTCCCTCACCACGGGTGCCTCCCAGACGGCGCCAGAGTGGGAGATCCACGAGAGGCTCCTTCTCCTCCTCGGACCCAGAAGAGAGTCGCTCCTTGGTCGGGATTCGCCCATGGTGCAGCGATCACATACATGTTGCCCGTCCAAACGGGTACATTTTGAGCAGTGAGAAAGGCTCTCGGTTATTAGGTTTGCTAGCTCTTGTGTAACGTTTGAAAATTTACACAGCACTCCCATGTGCTTTTAAAAAAGAGGGCTCCGCATCCCCACCTTGGGAAAGTGGGCGTTCGTCCATACATTTCTCATCTTACAGATGAGGCTGGTTTCAGAGAAATAAAACGTTTGTGAAGGTGCTCGCGGGTCCACCGCTCCAGTGTGTCCTCGCCACTTGGGTCACGTTCCAAGAGAACAGCTTCTTGAGGAAACAGACACCAGTGTGGGCAAGCGACAGGACGGTGGGGGGGGGGGGGCATAATCCCAAGGCAGAGAGAGCAGGACAGCCCTGGGGGACCACAAGGGAGAGAACGAATGGCGACAAGGATGAATTTTTCCAGTGTTGGTTTTTCCTCGGGTTAGTCAAGTATCTTACGCCAACACATTAATATTTAACATTAGAAAATAGTTTTGACCAAATAGCTGCTCCCCCACCACAAAAACAACAGGTAAAGTTCAAAGCTGGATAAAGAAACAGCGGACTGTGCATTAGGTCCTGTTCTATGACTTCCCACATCACAAACCCAGAGAAGGGCAGGGACAGAATTACCCGTCAAACCCACCCATACTCTCCTGCCCCCATACGGCCTTCAGGTCCCAGCACCTCAACCCTCAAAACAGTGTCGGCAGCACGCACACGCAGCTACACGGCGAGGTTCCCTTGCAATATGTATCCCTGCCGCACACCCCTCTGTGAATGTGCCACACACACATGAAACAAAAACTGAAGGCGGCGACAGCGGGCGGAGGCCTGGGCCCGGCTGGAGAACTCCCGCCCGGACAAGCTGTCTCTGAGTCCTGCCTCCCCGTCAGGGACTCCAGGACACTCACGACGCAGCTCCCAGGTCTTTCTAGCAGCCGTGCCATGAAGGTGGCCCTGTCCAGCGCTGTCACTTAGGCCCGCTCTTTAGCTATCACAGGCGTATGGAGTTGTGATCATGACTCCAATTTCACAGGCAAAACAAAACCAAACCCGAGGTCTAGACTAAGTAACTTCCCCAGGTTGCAGCACTTAGATCAACCCATGCCTTATGAGCCCGAGTCCACCCTCTTCTATCCCTGCTGCGTCCCCGGCACAGACAAGTGGCCCCGTGCAGGGGGGCGGGGAGAGCGTGGTCTGCATTCTCTAGAGCAGAACTGGAACCTCCTGCTCCAGGTCCAGGAGGACCTGCTAGTGCTCAGCTGCCGCCCAATGTCCAAGCCCTGAATGGAGCACCACGAGGCGGGAGCAAACCAGAAGCAGGAGACAGAACCTCTTCCGTAGACTATCAGCCGACATAGCCAAGTAACTGAAATATTTCTGTTGTTCTCGGTATGTTTTTTAAAGGGGAAAATAAAAAGACTTTGTGAGAAACAAGGTCTGCACTGAAAACATGCCCGCTAGACTGTTCAACGACGCATGCTGCCCCAGGCTGCACACAGCGCAGCCCAAGGAGAAACGGGTGTTCCCGTGCCTCCGCACTCCAATCCCAAACTCCCGACAGACCGCCACAGTGACGAGACACACTCCCGTGTGGTCTAATGGAGCCCAGAATTAGAGAAGGTGAACAGGGCTGCATGTCCGTATACTGGAAACCACTGTTTGCACGCAGGCTATGAATGTATCCTTTTTATGTCAAGAAAATGTCCTTACAAGCTAAGACCTCTTAAATCTACAACTGGAATATGCATTTCTCCGTGAAGTAAACCGCCTCTCTGAGAGCAGCATGTGGATTATTGGTCTCTGTGGCCACTGGTAAGCTGGAAGGGGAATGCTTCCTGACAAAGGCTGGTGAGTCCACTCATTTGTGCTGACTCCAGAGGCTGCAGGTTCTAATCCCAACTACTCACCTTACCAGGGGTGTGACCTTGCCTTAACACTGTGCCTCAGTTTCCTCATCTGTCAAAGGGGCTTTAATATAGCACCTATTTTATAGAAGTGCTTTGAGGCTTAAGTGAGATTATAAGTGCTTCTATATAGAAAGTTGCTTAGAACGGCGGTCGCCAACCAGTGGTCTGCGGACCACTGGTGGTCCATGAGGTCCGAAAGGTTGGCGACTGCTGGCTTAGAACATTGCTTGGCACACAGTGATACTCAATAACTGTCATGAACTCTCTCTCCATACCCTCACCCTGAGAAGGTAGGAATAAGGCACCATATGCCTTATTCTCGGTATACTTAGTCAAGACTAGACAACAGCGGGAAGTAATCCATGAAGATCAGCTGGATGTTTAATAAAAGAAAAAGGAGCTGACAGCTTCAGTGGCAAAGACAACTCACAGTAGGAGTGGTGGGCAGGGTGTGCAGGGCCAGTGCCGTTCACGCACTTCTGCCTTGGGAATGGCACTCCCTGGCACAAGCATCCGCATAAGGACAGGCTCTCAGAGGGCTGTGTCCACGAAGTGATCTAGGGTGGGGAGATGCAGGCAACACCTGGAGCCAGGTACGCAGAGCGGCTAGAAGTCAAAGCGCAAGCAAGGAAATGGAGACTGAGTCCCAGGAGACTCAGACACCAGAAGTCTGCACGAGGCAGAAGTGAGGAAAGAGGAAACTCAAATAATATTACACAAGGAGATGCATGAAAATCATATGTGATCTAGAAATCATGATGACAAACTTCCAAAAGGGCAAGGAAATCATTCTCAAAGCAGAATGACCTAACAACTGGGGAGGTTGTTAAAAGGTAGACATGTAAAAGCCTGCATTTACCAAGTCCGAGCACAGACACCACTCTGACAGATGCTTAATATGCAAGTTCAGTTTGAAGTTTCAATTCTCTCTCTCTCTCTCTCTCTCTCTCTCTCCCCCCCCCTCCCCCCCTACCGTGTGTCCCTCTCACCCTGCACTGGATTCTGAAGGAAGTAGCCTGTTTTTCTTTGCTCTCCCACGTGCCTGAAGGAAGCTGAGGCAGCACAGAGGGAGGCAGCGGGATGCAGCTCCATCACAGACAGACCTGGGTCTCAACTCTGGCGCTGCGGCCACTAGTCGCTGTGGCCTCGAGCAGGCCCTCTCGGGGCCTGTGCTGTCCCCTGCCCGAGACACCTGGGAGAAGCCGCACACCTTCCAGCACTGCCGCAAGAACTGAATGAGACCACATATGAGCAAACTCCTGGCATAGAAAACAATTCATCTTTATTCCTTGTGTCAGCTCTGTGAACTATCAGATCTGAAATCAATGTGAGCATAATTCCAAAAGGGCAAGGAAAACACCCTTAATTTTCTGAAATTTTACCACAAAAGAAAAAAAATAAGTTTAGAGGATAAGACCAGCCTGGTTTCTCATCTTACTTCTGATACGAAGGAACCCTGAGCCTGGCCCTGCCTACAGGTGTGTGGAACACGCACTGTCATCCTGCTTCTGGAACCAAAAGGAATCTGCCTTACACTGCCCTGGAAATATCCTAAAACCCTACCGCCAGCTGCAGGGAACAGTGTCCACGTCACCACACGCGCTGTTGTTGGTGAAGCTTTTGTAACGGAGCCACACAGCATTCACCGGAGGTTACGCATGTTTACTTTGGCATCCCTTGTCTCGGGTTCCTATTTGCACAGTGTCCTGAAATAAGTAGATGCAGCCCTGGGACCCCACCTTGGGCTCCCCTAGGCAAACACCCATGACCTGATGACGGCACCGTGGCACTGCTCTCGAGGCCCGTGGAGAAGAAGCCATCACCCAGGGCCATCTCTGAGGACAGGCAGGTGGATGATGGGACGTGGAGGCAGAGACCATGTCGATGGAATATAAATGGAGGGAGCCGTCCGTGAGCAGACAGGCAGGGGGGCTGTGCAGAAGTCCTCAGCCTCCCTGGACCACACTCCCCGCCCCACGGCCGCTCGTGGTCACCTGCTCTGCGCCAGTTAATAGCGGGGCTCATGACGGCATCTAGACTGTGAGTACCAGGGAGAGGCATCTGCTTTCAGTCCAGGATGAGGAGTCCAGACTCCTTAGGAAGCAAGAAGAAACCACAGAAAGTGTGGGGGCAAGAGAAGGTATTTCCAGCAGACCTAGCGAGGGGAGAGGGTGAAGGCAGGAAGGCAGTGCCTCGTTGCATTCTTTCCAGCTGTAGCGCTTAACAACTGTCCGGCAGGGGCTCCGTAAACCTGCTCAGGAAACGCAGCCCAGTTAGGAGACTACGCTCCAGCTCCAGTGCGGGCAGGACAGGGACACCTGCACTGCGGACTGGAGGAGGCAGCACCTCAGATGGGCAGCACGTGCTATCCCTCCGTGGTGTTCTTTCTAAAAAGCCTTCAGGGTCTTGTCACTTGGGAAATGCGGCCAACTATCTGCCTATCTGCCAACTATGTAGCTGCAGTCTCATACTAAACTCTGTAAAGTTCTGCAGTAAAGAACCCGATTTAAATGTCTTCTTCCCGAATTTGGCCATAAATCCCCCCGATCCCTTTTATTGAGAAACAGCGTTCACTATCTCCTCCTGGCAACTCTGCAGAGTGTGGGCTGAGGTCATCTACGGATCAGCACATGGGCGCGACCTTGAAAGGATGAGTAATAAGCCGAAGGTCTGGGTGGTGGGAAGGGGGTGACCCAGGATCCTCTGGGGCCTTTCAGAGCCCTGGGAACAGTGCGGCTCCAGTCACGCCTCCAGTTAAGGCCACATCCCCCCCGGGAAGGGTCCCAGCACTCCTGCCAGTGTGAACGAATTCTAGGGGAGAAAAACAGGCATCCCAACAATCCAATTTAAGCAGTGCTTCCTTTTTGTTCATTAATAGCTAAGTAAACCTGGTCACCATCATCTATAAAATAGCTCTCTTTCAGATACCTAAAAACTATTAAATCAACTCCTACCCTTCTCCTTTATGAGTGAAGGGTAGGAGTTAACTTAGTAAACAACTAGGTCTGATTATTCTTTTATCAAGAAAGACTTGCAAATCCTATAGGAATTTAATTCACTTACCTAGTTATCCAAGTTTAAATGTTTTTTCAAACATCGAATTAAATGATTCAGAGAACCTAAGACAATACTGCAAACCCTTTACAGTATCTAAGAGTGACATTGGGGGTGGGGAGGAGGCAGGATCTCAAACCAGCATCTTCTTTAGGATGTGCATAGTGGTAACTCAGGCAAGGCGCACTCCACACCACCAAGAGCACAGTGAACCTCCGACGAAATCTCCATCACCATTAGGATGCCTCAGCGGAGGCCTGACTGACATATCCTGGAAGGATGCCCATTTCTATTTGCCCAGAGCTCTGGGGGGTTGTTTCTACAAGAGTCTTATCGTGCTGGAGTCTGACTTTGGAGTCATCATTGCCTCACTGAACTATAGCCACACAGAAAGACTGCCTGGACCTGTGGTCGGCAAACTGCGGCTCGCAAGCCACATGCGGCTCTTTGGCCCCTTGAGTGTGGCTCTTCCTAAGCCTTAGGAGTACCCTAATTAAGTTAATAACAGTGTACCTACCTATAGAGTTTAAGTTTAAAAAATTTGGCTCTCAAAAGAAATTTCAATCGTTGTACTGTTGATATTTGGCTCTGTTGACTAATGAGTTTGCCGACCACTGGGCCCTGGACGAACAAAAACAGTAAACTGAGGATGCTTGAGTTTCGCTTCGCCCCGATGAAATACTAGCATTGTCGAGCTAACGGTGGGTCCCAGGTAGCCTACAGCAGCGTGCTGCAAAAGCTCCACAAGAGTGAATTAGTCTCAGGACACCCCGCAGGGCAGCAGGGCGGCTCCATCTCACAGCGGAATGGCAGGGACGGGCCCCAGCAACGGCGAACAGGCAACTGGAAGAAACTGAGCCCAGCGCCGTCTCAGAAGCTAGGACCAGCCAATCCCTTTGGAAATTCAACCAAAAACCTTCATAAAGTTCACTTCTTTGGATGTAATAATTCTGTGTCTAGTAGTTTATCCTAAGGAAATAACCCAGTATTCAGAAGAGTTTTTTTGCACAGTGTTCATCAGAGAATTATTTATAAGGGGAGAAGCTGTCAAAAACTCCAATATCCAACAATAAAAGCACAATTTTAAAATTCAAGTACACATGCATAAAAGAATATCATAAAGCAATTTTAAATCATATTTAAAAGAAAATGCTCATAATGTAATTTTAAAAAGGGAATGATCAGTTATAAAATTGAATATATATTATGAACAGTCCTGTGAGAAAAATTTTGCACAGGAAAAAATACTGAAAGGACGCAAGACAAAATGTTAATGAAAATGGCAATATTCTGCATGGGTAATTATTTTTCTTTTTTAGACTTTTATGTGCTTTCCAAATTTTCTTACAATGATCAGGTATTACTTATAAAGGGGGAAATTAATTTTTTGTTATAAAATAGTATCTAAATGGTTAAAATCATTTCTAAATTACATGCACTGAGAAAATTTAAAACAGCGTATAAATTTCTTTATGCAACATTTAGCCTGAGAAAATCAAAATTGGGAAGTTGAATTTGAAATATGTATCCATGTGGGTATATCTACATTCACACAGGAAGCAAGACTTAGGAGGAGACTTCGAACCCCACGGGTGGGCCGGCGGTGTCATGGCGAGTGGGGCCTTGCAAGCTCCCACCACCCGCCACGGGAATGCCATGCACTGCAAAGAGGCAACGGGCTGCCAGGCAAACACAGCTTCACACAGGTCTCCCAGCCTTCCTCCCAGCCCGGCTGCAGCCCCCAAGTCCTTACTGAAGAGGAATCTTGAACACCCTCCACAAACAAAATACAAATTGACATATTTTTCAAGGGGAGGTATGGTTAACTGTACAGTAACTTTTGTTTTGCCCTAAAACAAAAGCCAAGGAAAAATGCCTTAACCCCTTCGCCATTTAAGTTATCTAAAGCAAGGCTCCTTTCCATGAGCCTAAAGAATCAGCAAACTCAGTCTATCTTCCATTCCAAAAACTAAGACGTTAGCATCTTTAGTTGCCCTGGGATAAGAAAAGACTATATCCACAGACATATGAAAAGCAAACCAACTAAGAGGGTGGGCACCAGCCTCCCACTGACCTCCATCTAAGACCACAGCTTTAGCTAACAGCTTGGGCAGGGACAGAGGGGCAGCTCTTGCATCATACACCGTAAGTAACTTTTACGGACTGTGTGGGCAAAGAAAGATGAGAAGAGCAGACAAAGAATAAAAATGACAGGCTGAGTCCACCGGGACCCACCTCCAGAGAAGGCTGGGTACTTACAACTTCCTTATTTTACCACTGGTTATTTCCCAGAGATATTGGGAAGCTAAAACCATTGTCCCACAGGTGCTGTCGGTACTAACATTCAACACAGCTTCCTTAAGAATGGGTAGATCCGTCAACACAATCCTCCCTCTTACAGGAACGGGACACGTCCGTTCCTTTTCTCAAGAACTGACTCTCCCAACCCATCCCTCACCTCTAAACACCACTCTCTGTGCAGTGCTGGCTCCCAGTGCTTCCCAGACTTCCATGTGTGCTGAGCACCTGGGGTCTTGTTAGGATGCAGGTCCTGAATTAGCAGGGCTGGGTGATGCAGAGACCAAGTCAATCCCAATCTCTGCGGGGTGAGACCAGGCAGTGCGGCAAGGCTCCCCGGATGACCCCTATGGGCAACCGAGGTCACACACATGCTAGAAGATTTGCAAGGGCCACCAGCTCGATCTGACTCCTGGGTACTCGGAGTGTGCCCTGCACCGGCAGCACCAACACACTAACACTGGCATCAGAGCTGTTGGAAAGACTGACAGAGGTAACACAGGAAGAGCATGCAGTAAGTTCTCTAAAACATTAGCCGTGGTTATTATTTCGCTACTAGTCGTGGTATGATCACTGTTCAGGTAGGCTGATGTACCTGAGGAGGCCAAATTCGTAAGGAAACAAGAATTCTCGGTAAAACTATGAGTTAAAAGGAAGATAAGAAAATGTGAGCAGGGGAGTAGCCTCAAGAGGGTGGTTGAACTAACCTTGCAGTGAGGGTGCTTCCTCTATATATGAGTGTGTAGGCAGGTGACCACAGCCGAGGCAGTAACAGTCATAATGACAGCTGCCATTCATGTGGGCCTTAAATAATGTGCCAGGTACTATCCTAACTACTGAGAATTCTCCAGGCAGAACTGAGGGGTTTCCCTTACTCAGAGCCTACGGTCCCCAGGCCACAGACTCAGGCGCGCAATGGGATCCTGATGGGGTGGAGGATTCCTTTCCCTCCGGGCAAAGGAACTGCAGAGCCCCCCAAAGAGTGGTGAGGACGGGACGGGATGTCTAAGTATGAGCCACGACAGAAAGGTGCCAGGCTCAGAAGGGTGAAGAGACTGGACCCAGAAGCCCACCTCGGGGCTAGCCTACATTTCGAACCATGTGCCACTCGTCCTCGGGTTCTCTTTGTCCCATCCTCTCCTCCTTCTCTTTTCTTGCTCCCTCTTCCTCCCAGAACTGCTTCTAGGAGCTTGTTTCCTGCATCACCTAGATGCCTCTCCTCCCAGCTATCTCCTGGAAGATGGGGAGGAGAGTTTGAAGGGCGGTGTTTTTCACAGAGGTGTTTCGTGCCGCAGCCCTGCATGTCACCTCTGCCCAGAGGAGGGGCTGACATTTCATGAAGGAGCAGCTTATGTGACTGAGATAACAGGTGTAGCCATGAAGGGGAGGCTGAGGGCATGGTTTTGAGCCTGCCAGGCTGGACGTCTGAAGATAGTTCCAGAGAGCTCAACTTTGTGTGCTCTTTGGAATCTACATTTCAATAGCTGTTTCACTCCTGTTTCACTGAGCCATGACCAGTCTAGACCATGACTTCCCTAGCCTCCAGGATCAAGGCCCCCATCTTACAGAGGCAGATGCTGAGAGATCTAGGAGTTTGCTCAAAGGTCTGAGCACAAGGACCACCAAGGACTGAACCAGGCAACCTGGCCCCATACTGGGGACTCCATATCAGGAAATAGCAGAAGCCTGTAAAGGATCAAGATCTGTGTTTTGCATCTCACATATGTTGTCTCCTTTTTCCTCTCGGCAGCATCGTGAGAGCTGCACATGACCAGCTTGATTTACAGAGGAAACCGGAAAGGAGCTTGTGACTGTCCAGGTGCAGAGCACTGGTCAGTGGAGGAGGAGAGTCCACTCCAAGCCCGTGTGGCTCCCAAACCTACGCCACACCTCGCTCCAGGCACCCCAACAACCTGGCCTGCCCTCTCCACAGCTACAAACTTTTAGGACTCACAGGACCAGAGAATATGGTCACTTCTTGTGATTATCCTGTCATCTTTTCTTAAAAAACACCTCTTTTATGGAAAAATGTTTTATCTGAATTCCATGAGGTTCTTCAACGTCACAGCCCCCATTTTATAAACGAGGAGCCAAACACCCAGAATAATTAGTGGCTTCCTGGGATATTAAGCAAATCAGACACAGAACCAGGACCCAATTTCAAAAGCCCCTGTGCCTTGGGCCATGGCTCTGGGGCTCCAGCCAGACTAAGTGGTGCCCTGCAAAGTGTTCAAACTGGCAGGGGGTAAACCGATGTCAAGCAGTGATGCCAGGCTTCTGGGTGAGCTCACATAGAAGAAGCATCCTCGCTGCAAGGTTAGTTCAGCAGGGTTGCCGCCCCACCACCATCTGCACACGAATAAATCTGAGGAAGATAACTTAGGACGGGGAGGAAGACGTTACTCGTCAGTAATAACTTCATTCACTCGAAGACTCTTCCCAGTTCTGTAAAGAAAACCAGGTCCCTATACATTCCTCCATAAGGGACAGATGTCCTTTAGAGAAATGTGACTTGCAAGGTATTGTATGTGCTCTATTGCTCAACAAGAGCAGACTCGTAAAATGTCAAATGCTTTTTCTAAATTCCTATTTAGAGAGAAGGAAAACATGCTATTATTTTGTCAAAATCAGCCATCTTGGCAGCCTGAGCCCCTTGACTCTGTATGGTCTTTAGGTCATCAAAGCAAATGTACATTCATGTTGTACAGTTGTTTGGTATTGCATTGCCTATCAACGAAGAGCTGAAATAGCATTTTCATTTAAATGTGGAGAATTCTCACCTGTGAAAGCATTTGTGGCCTGAAAACCAGCTTCCTGCATACTGCTCCCCAGACAAGCCTGTGCTCCGACTATTGAGCTGTCCTGGCAAGAGGAAACCGCCTGGGCAAGGCCTCAGGTCACTTCCATCTTAGCTTGTCGGAGTCCATTGCTTTGCCCCGTCCAGCTCTGGGTAGCATCTGATGCCCACCTGCCCTGCTCCCAGAGAGCAGGCGGTACCTGGGACAGCACCCAGTCCAGCACGTGCACACTTGGGGCACACAGTCACCTCAGCCGTCCAGCCAGAGAGTGCAGGCCATGGTGAGCCCGGGAGGGGCGGAAGCTGTCTCAGTGAGACCTGCTCGCCCCCTCAGAGCGGGGGCCTCCTCTGCAGCTCGGCAGCCAGCATCCTCCACGGCTCCGACGCTCCAGTGGAGTTCGGTGTGGTCTGATCTGCTGCTCTCTGTGCTTTGCGTCTCTCCTCTTTCTGAAATTAAAAAGAAATAGGTCACTTTACTGAGGATCTGTAGGAGCATTAAATTTGCCAGACCCACCCAGAGTCGTGCTCAGAACCACAGGGAAGGCACGGGAGAGCTCTGAGAAGAGGCAGCTGCAGACCTTGTCCTGCGTGACAGGAAAGGGCGGAGGGCAAGACAAAAACAGGGCTCACTGCTCCAAGCCTCTCCAAGGACGGCCACAGAGGCCCCCCAGCTTACAATGTCCTTCCCGAGGTTATCACAGTTCACAGACACCCCGAAGAACCCGTTTTCCAAGCTCGTTCCCAAGGTCTTAAAAGTGGGATCTGAGGTCCATACCCACTGCTGTCTAGGAAGGACCAGGGTTGAGAAATTTTAAAAATGACTCTTAAGGGGGAAGCAAAGGCTCATATTAATTCTTTTAGGAGAGTGAGAAGGAAGGGCAAATTTAATCTACAAACTTTTCCATATATATAACATAATAACATTTTACAAAATACTTTCAGATAGCCCACGATTGTTATATTACACAAGAAGTAGCATTAACAAGGATGTCAGAAGCCCAAAGGACCAGACTTTTAAAACGGAATCCTAAATATGAATCTCCAGTATTAGAGGAAAAAAAATTTTTTTCATTATCATCACCTCATCCTACTCAATTTATAACTAATTTTTAGAAAATGTAACCTTATTCCTCATTTTCACCATCAAACTAAAAGAAAAATAATTTAAGAAAACAGCACATAACAGAAATCCTCTATTAAAGCCCCTTTATTGCTGTAAATATAAATATAAGGTAATAAAATAAAACATCACTAATACAGACTAACTATAAGGAAGACTTTATGTATTGATGAAGCACTTTAATTATATTAAGAAATTCAATTACCTTCACACACCTGCAGTAACAATCTCAGATAATAAGGTATAGCCCAGTAGGAATCCTTAAGTTTAATGAATAGGTAAAATTTTTATTTTAACTAAAAACCATTTATATAAATGGTGGTGTTGAAGTTTGTGAAAATGTGGGAAAACGTTTTTTTTCTCTGAATTTAAATATTCCATATAAAATGACCAACACATACAGTATCAGCATCCCAAAGTCCTGCACCAACTTCTAAAGTAATCACATGCACCATAGTTATCCATTTCAGGAAATGGCATTGCCAGATAAAAACAAAAGCCCACCTGGCCTGAACCTTTAATTTTCTTTGGCCTTTTCTATGATGCTTTCGATGCACAGAAATGCTAGACTTTATCTGTCCCCTTTCTTTGAACTCAGAGAAAAACTGAGAGTGGTGAGGTTTTTGTTGTTTTATTGGGAGGAGGCGTTGTTTATATTATTTCGTTTCATTGAGAAAGGTATGACAGCTCACTTTTTAGGAAATCAAGCTATCCTATACAATATCGCAAATGGCTATGGGAAAGATTAAGGCAGATGTGGGTGGCAATAGAAGAAACAACAAGCTTTTTTTCTTTTACTGTCATTATCACACTCAGCAATTCTTAACTTTACTTCTAAAATAGAGGTAGTTCATTGCTAGGGCTCAGCCATGGTCTTGGCCAGGAGTTTTAGAGCATGATGTGTGAGATTCCCAACAAAGGATGGAGGGACACAATCGTAAGTCTCCTTATATGCAATGTTCAAGTTAAAATGAAACCATAAAGGCTATCAGTGTTTTCTTCCTAACCAATAACAACACAGCAAGATACACTTTCTAGAAACATAGCACAAGGGTCTCCAGAACCTGGAGTCATTGTTCTATTCAGTGAGGGATCCAACCAACCCGAACAGGGCCAGAAACCCAGCCATCTCGGGAACAAAGTGTCAGATGACCCAACAGTCTGGGCAACCGAGAATCAGCAGAAAAGGCAGAGAAGCTGACAAATCATGCCCCATCCCCTTGTCCTTCCATCCTCTTGCCCATCCCATCTCCCACTCTCAGGTGGCTCCTGCTCCAGAACCGCCGCTCACTTTCTATCTCAGCTCCAACAACCCTCCTCAGAGATGCCTCCTAGGTCGTCCCCAGGCTAAATGCGGAGTCCGGTTCCCGGCACTTGCCATAGTTGTGGCTGCATGCAGGGGTGGCGACTGCTTAGCGCCCATCCTCCCACTAGACCTTAAACACCACGAGGACAAGGACAGTGACCGGATGACTCTCCGTTTCCCCTCAGCACCGAGGACGGGCACTCGGGAAACACTCGTTTACTGGATGAGTGGATGAGTGGATACAGAGAGGGGCACATACAGAAGGGCTCAGCAAATATCTACAAAACAACCCCCCACCCCCAGCCGTGAACTGACAAGCAGCGTTTCCTGGGCTGAGAGGCTGCTCCGCAGCGCTGACTCCGGCCTCTGGACTGGCAAGCGCTTCTCCTACAGCCCATCTAGGTCAAGAGGAGACAGTGCTTATGAGCAGTGATTCCACTGCACTCACACTTCACAGAACCTCCTACCCAGGAAAGGGCCAGAGGGGTCATGGCTTTAAATTCTTTCCACCCTCGGGGAGAAAACTCTAGCCCCACAGAGGTTAAACAACAGCCACAAAAAGTAGTGTGCCGGAGAGTCACACTAATCCCTGGATGTCTTGCCCGACAACCACTGTTCTTCCCACACTAGTGCTGAATCTCACGCAGTTCCCCAAACCAAAGTACGTTTAAGCCTAATAATACCCAAATAAAGAAAATCAAGGCTCGGGGGAGAGAAAGCATAAAGAAGGAGGCAACTTACCCAGGACACAAGGTCACCGACTAATCCTGAGCCACAGCCACACATTCAAAGGCCCCCTCGACGCTACTGCCATCCTGTCGTCACACACACACACACACACACACACACACAGAGGCGTTCTATTTATCCTGGGAAGATGGGCAGGACTAACCAGGAAATAATTAATTCAATATTGCACTTGAAAAATGTCATTAAGCCCCTCCCATAACAGAGTAACAGTTACTAAGGAAATAGAGCACACCAAACGGAAAAACACCCCCACAGGAAGGGACAGTTTTAAAAAACATGAACACCCACAAAACCTCACCAAATAAGTTGTGGAGATATGTTTGCTTTACCTCTTGTGCATAAAACTTTTATGAAATGCAGTGCTCCTAGGAATCACTGGGGAATGAAAACTTAACTGCATTCGACAGATCCGAGGTTTCGTGGAAGTGCACACTGTGAAAACAGACACAGCAATTCCGGAAACATTCGGGTGACACGCCGGGCACAGAGGCCAACACCCAACAGAGAAGTGAAACAACCCCTTTTCAAAATCTAGTCACATTCAAAAAACGCGTAGTGCATCAACAATAAACACTGCAGTTTCATTTTTTTATTTCCTCTCACTGTGGACAGACTGCTTTGCGGGCTGCATGTCGGTTACCTAGGTGACGGCTAGACGGAGCAGCCTGAAGGGCTCCAGGCATAGAGACCTGGGAGGAGGCCCCGTGCTTGTGTCTGACGGACCCATCCCTGCTCTGCCCACCAGACAAGGCCCAGGGAGAAAGGAACACTGAGAGACAGATAGCCCTGGCCTTGACAAATTGAGGCACGGTTGTAAAATTCAAAACATAAAAATTAATGTATTAAGACTTGTACTGCACTGCTTACAAAAAAAAAATCTCAACTATGGGCTGGTTCATTTAAGTTCAAAGCGGCAATGACCAGATGTGAGAATAAGTGGAAAAAGAAACCCAAGGATCTATTTCCGACCAGAGCTAGACTGTGTCATCCTGGGAGAAAGACATCACACTTCTCCACGAGTTTCTCTGCCTCATAAACACGGTTTTAGACCTCAGCAAGTACCAGTCAGTCAAGATGTCCGAAAAGCAGCAGGACCTTAGAAACACCAGGCCTGCCTACATGGCAGCAGTGGGGCAGAGCACAGGCAGGGCATCCCCCCGGTTCTGGGCCACTTACAGGACTTGGGCAAGTCCTGCAGCCTGCCAGGCTCCCATTTCCTCATGTGTAAAGTGAGAAGGGGAACCAAAGGTCCCTTTGGATCTGAGTGTGCCCCTGAGCCAGTGTCTCTGATCAAGGCAGACAGGACACATGTGCATAAAAAGGACACGGCAAACAAGCCCCGGAAATCTGCACACAAACACAAGTCTGAGAACAAGGCTGAGAAATGGGCTGCCTGCAACGGGGGGAGGTTGAGTTGGGATGCTTCTGATTCTTCAGGATACTTTTAATTTCTGTGGTTCAGGCTATAAAACAATTGTAGCTTTTAAAATGCCACAAACAGGGAAACGTGGCAATTATATTAGGACATCCTCTAAAATGT
The DNA here is from genome assembly GCF_000147115.1 of Myotis lucifugus. Taxonomy (NCBI): domain Eukaryota; kingdom Metazoa; phylum Chordata; class Mammalia; order Chiroptera; family Vespertilionidae; genus Myotis; species Myotis lucifugus. Next base: position 120,471 of record NW_005871620.1, on the reverse strand, counting down.
CTCCTTGTCAAATATGACACTTGATAAATCCTGAAGGATCTACACAGTCTGAGGCTCTACTCATACCAAGTTGGAGAAAGTGTCCACCCAAAATAATAACGTATGATCACTGTCCCTAGTGAATCGTGAAGTCTATATCTATCTCCTTATACCATCTAGGAGCAAAGGAAGCAACAAGGGACCATGGGGCCCACCCTTTGATTTCACGGAGAAGAAGAATGAGGCTCGGGGAGGAGAGAGGACCTGCTGAAGGTGACTGTAGTGATGAAGGCAGAACTGGGACCAGATCCAGGTGTCAGTCTAGGCCAGGGGTCCTCAAACTACGGCCCGCGGGCCACATGCAAATACAAATATTGTATTTGTTCCCGTTTTGTTTTTTTACTTCAAAATAAGATATGTGCAGTGTGCATAGGAATTTGTTCATAGTTTTTTTTTTAAACTATTCCGGCCCTCCAACGGTCTGAGGGACAGTGAACTGGCCCCCTGTTTAAAAAGTTTGAGGACCCCTGGTCTAGGCCCAAGCTCAGAGTTCTTCCATACATGCCAGTTGGCAAAGGAAGAAGCTGAGAAAGGGGTACAGTATACATCTGGACCAACTGCCTCTATTTCCACTTTCCCAAGCCCAAACTGGACCACGCCCACGACACCAACGTGCCTGAAAGAAAAGGCAAGGAAGAGCCAGCGGCTTGGCACAGAGCCACACAGCCCTCGGGAGAACGTGCGCTGCAGCGTGCCTGACCGCGTCTGAGCATTTCACGGTCACCTGAGGACGCCAGCTAAGCAGAGGGAGCCGAATAAGAAACGGTTACCTCTCCCGGCCTGGTGGGACAGGCTGGCCACACCAGGAGTTGGGCTCTGCGGTGCTCTCCCCCGTCTCAATTTTCTTAAGATAAAGGCAGCTTACAATGGGCATGACAGGCAAAGAAAAGGTGTCATGCAGGGAGCTAACAAGTGTGAGCAGAAGGGGAAGGGGAGCTGTCATCTCATTCTTCGGTGAGAGTAGAAGAGAATATGGATTGATGAGCTATTTATATGAAATAATTTTTGCCCTCCTTGCAAATACCCTCCAATGCCCTCATCACCCATCAAGGCCTGCTCTGCCAATACCTGCGCTCACAGCTCCCTATGCCAAGTTACTCCCTGCCTCCGCTAATGGCAGGCTCCCATCAGATACCTGGGCCTTGACCAGGACTCTCTCCACTCTCTGGCTGCATCTTCTCATTCAGTATTTCAACTATTTGTGGGGTCATTACTGTAGCCAGGCATTATTTTGGGTGCTGGGAGACAGCAGTGAGCAAAACAGACCACACTCCTGTGCCCACGGTGCCTATCTCATCTCTGTCTGTGGAGCTGTTTCCTAACAAAACCTTTTCTTGTTAATCCTTGTATCCTTGGCATTGATGATGGAGACCACAATACAGCAGTTCCTCAGGAAATGCTGGTTACCCTGCACTGAATCGTAGCTGAGCTTAAGCTGGGTCACCTTGTCACTCTACTGCCTCCGTCCTGCATCAGATGCACAAAGCACCAAGGGCACAGAACACAAGGAGGTGGTTGGCCTCAGCACTCAGACCCTGGAGGGCACTCCGGGTGGGAAGTGCCAGCTGGGCCCCTGAAGCACAGGGAGGGATGACCCCTCCACCATCTCCGGAGATAAAACACGCTCAAATGAGAGCCTCACACACAAACAGGCCAGAGGACAGAAGGCCAGGCTCTGACTCAGACTACGTTGGCTGCCTGTGATTCTGGCAGTTACTTAACACCCCCACCATGAGCCTCAGTTTCATCAGCTGTAAAATGGAAGTAACAGGGCATCTACTTCATAGAATTAGGATGTATTTCATGAGAAAACATGTACAAAAAAACATTTCTCTAATAAATGTTAAAGAAATAATAGTCGCTACAATGATTACAGCTCACCTGAGCAGGTGACTGATAAATTACGTCTTTGAGAATATACCCACCCCGCCCTCTCTCAGTTCTTATCTGACCATGTCCAATTATCTCGTAGTTCCTCAGTTGATTTGTCTTGTGTGTGTGTTTTTTTTAAGTTCTCAACAGATAAAAATCTAAGCTCAAAAGCATTCTATGTCAGTCAAATTAATAACAGAGAGAAACAGAGGAAAGGATACAAAATTTTAGAAAATGTGTGGGTGAGGTATCTGGTATGAAATGTGGTAGAAGAAAAAAATTACAAAGTAGAAACTTTAAAAGGAAAAGAAGCCTCTTGATATTCAGGGTTTTTTTTCATGTTTTTATATTGAAATACCAAATTTGCAAAACAACAATAGGTAGTAATAAGTAAGTTTAACAAAAGGTTCTATATCCTCTTGCCAGGGTCTCCCTCTCTTCCATCCTCTTTTATTTGGTTTGCTCTGTTTGTAAAGTGTTAACTTTTTAAACCCTTTACATACACTTCTCAAGCTTTCACAGGCCCCAAGAATGACATTGCACCGAGAGGACACCTACCCGCCCCAGGTTCCTCTACTCGACAGGGGGTGTGGGACAGAGGCACCAACACTCTAACAACTAAAAAATGATCAACAGGAAAACGGCCGATGCTCCCTACAGAAATGAATGACCTGCATCATTTCATCACTCGCATTAGCACAGGTTTCCTAAATGCCACTTGTTTGCAAAGCTCCAGACCAGCTCCTCATCTGTGCCTCTTTCATCAAACACACAGGGAATGCCTAAATTGTCATGAAGTCGTTTTGTCTTGCTTACTCAGATTCATCTTCTGAAAAAGTATATTCCTTTAGGAAAAAGAGAACTTGCCACTTTACAGTATTTTACAACTCAATCTCCAGTCTGAGGTAGATAGTAGTGACCAGAAATACTCCAATCATATTTTTCTTAGATATTTCCAAAGAAAAGTCTTTGTTGTCTGGGACAGACACGAGAGGAGGGTGACATGCAGAGGGTGCCTGATGGGCATCTCACTAACACCTGCAGTCTGCAAAGCTCTGACCAGTGGCCAATAGAAACCACTGCTTAGTTTAATGCAGGCGCAACTGTGAGTCACACACACACACACACACACACACACACACACACGGTTGTTTAGCCATTTGTGTCCTGACGGAAAGACTCCTTATGCCCAAATACACCCATTACAACAAAACTCAGAAGCCCTGCTTGCCTCTGGAAAGAGAAGGAAGTTCCCTTTGTCTGCAGATACAGATACAGACAGACTCATCCCATATCCTCTAAGAACTTCAACTTCCACTCAACCACTGTGCTAGTTCTCTCAAGTAAGGGGACCAGAAGCAGCAGCAGTATCACACTTCATCCTAGGAAGATCACGGATTCTATGACTGCCTTAGAGAAGCCACGGGTTCTTATATGAGAGCTAAAGACATCATTTGAGACATACCAAACTGCGGAAACAGAACTCATTTAGCCCAGTTAGTTAGCATTGGTGGAACAATTTAATCCGATCACAAAAATCTAAGATGAACATTTCAGCAGATGTCTGAAAAAATGTAACGCAACATGGCACTGTCTGCAGTTGGCCCCTGGAGCCACTATCGCCAGCAGCAACCAGTCCGAGAGTGTGATAAACGAGCCCTCGGTGGTACAGTTACACACGATAATGAACGTCACCTCTGCGAGAGGCCCCAGCCATTGGAGGGGCAGTGCCTGACTCCACATATATTAGGGAAACACTGATAGAGTCTCACGTCTTCCTGGAAGGCTGGACGAGGCAGGGCCACGCAAGTGCGTCTGTCCTGAAAAGCAGACAATCAGGGGCAAGGCTGACTGGTATTGACTAATGGGCCCACACAAACCCTGTCCCTGTGTGTGCTGGAGGCCTCCAGCCAAGCAGAAAGAGTTCATTAGACCAATTTCCGCTGCCTTGGTAACAAAGGCTATGCGTGTGATCTTACGCAGAAAAGCAAACGAGTGTTATTCATGGGGGAAAAACACGACAGACAGGTACTGCGTGTCCCGCCAAGCCGCCCAGACGGTGGTGGAAACGTGCCTGCCTGTGAGACAGCGCTGGCCCGCCGGAAGTCAGAGAGTTCATCAGAAGCAGTCTCCTGCAGCACCTGAAGCCACGTGTTTGTGAGTTCGCTGCGTTTGCTCAGCTTTAGAAACACTTACCAGTGGCTACGGAAACCATCTCATTCCAAGCAGTGTCCTCACCCCAGCCTCAGTGTCCTGGATGCTAAGTGAGTCTGCCTACATGTCCGCCATCAGGTCTGCGCAGGAGGCCACCTGGGATCCCACCAAAGAAAACCACGGGGCCCTGGCAGCAAGAGGAGAGTTTAACCACCAGATTTGGACCCCGAAATCACAGTTCATGTTCCCGTCACCTGGCAAAGTTCACTGCACAGTATCTGCCAGGCCTTTCATGATCGAAGTACGCCAGACCTCATCAGCCTGACAGGCAACTTTCTCTGCATCTAAAATAGCATCTCCTTTCCGTTCTTCCTTTTCCCTCTCAAAGTCTAGTCCTTATTTACTCCTTTCCCCTCCGGAGCTGACAAGTAGGAATTGCCTTATTCTAACCAGGTTCAGCAGTGGGCCCTCAGCAAGCTTCTTCAGACAGAGGCCCTGGGAGGCCCGGAGGGAGGCGCAGGTGGTGGGAGGGCAGGGAAGGCAGGAGGAGGCTTCACCACAGTGAATAACCACTCCTCCCCATCCCCCACCCGCCCACAGTCCCGTGCATCAGAGCAGGAGAGCAAGCTGTTGCTGCTTTTCACCAAAACACTCTCTCTAACTCCATCAAAAAGCTACTAGACTTAATACATGAATTTGGCAATGTAGCAGGATACAAAATTAACCCCAAGAAATCTGAGGCATTTCTATACACCAATAGTGAACTTTCAGAAAGAGAGATTAGAAAAACAATCCCATTTACCATCGCACCAAAAAAATTAAGATACCTAGGAATAAACTTAACTAAAGAGGTTAAAGACCTCTACTCAGAAAACTACAGGACGCTGAAAAAAGAGATAGAGGAAGACATAAACAGATGGAAGAACATACCATGTTCTTGGATTGGTAGAATCAACATCATTAAAATGTCCATACTACCCAAAGCAATCTATAAATTCAACGCACTTCCCATTAAAATACCAATGGCCTTCTTCAAAGATCTAGAACGAACTCTCCAAAAATTCATCTGGAATAAAAAAAGACCCCGAATAGCTGCAGCGATCCTGAGAAAGAACAAAGTAGGTGGGATCTCAATGCCAGATATCAAACTGTATTACAAAGCCACTGTTCTCAAAACTGCCTGGTACTGGCACAAGAACAGACATATAGACCAGTGGAATAGAATAGAGAGTCCAGAAATTAGCCCGAACCAATATGCTCAATTAATTTTTGACAAAGGAGGCATGAACATACAATGGAGCCAAGATAGTCTCTTCAATAAATGGTGTTGGGAAAATTGGACAGATATATGCAAGAAAATGAAACTAGACCACCAACTTACAGCATACACAAGAATAAACTCAAAATGGATAAAGGACTTAAATGT
>NW_005871620.1:0-114880 GCF_000147115.1 Myotis lucifugus | reverse complement strand
TACTGATTTCGGAGAGGAGGGGAGAGGGAGAGAGAGATAGACACATCAATGATGAGAGTGAATCATTGATTGGCTGCTTCCTGCATGCCCCACATTGGGGATCAAGCCCGCAACCCAGCCATGTGCCCTGACCAAGAATCGAACCGTGACCTCCAGGTTCATAGGTCGATGCTTAACCACTGAGCCACGTTGGCTGGCCGGGCAATTTTGCCCATTTTCACCTAAAAATAAATATATTAACAAATACATTTGAAAGGGGAAAATACCCATATATAAATACACAAGACCAACGTCAAAGAGCAAGGAGCTGCCGTTGTATTTGGGTGGGCTGGTTGGAGAACATGACAGAGCAGCTCCCGTTAGGTGACAAACTCTTGTAGCCAGGGACTCTGCCATCCCCTTGGTGCTGACACAGATGCTCAGTCCATGCAGAACTGTGCTCAGAGGAGCCAGCACAGCTCTGGGGTCAAACAGGGCTTAGAATGGCAATTCTGCTGAGCAGCCCCACACCCTGCTCAGCCAGATTACACAACCTCTCTGAGCCTCGGCCTCTTCATCTGTCAAATGAGGCATTAATACAATTGTAAGACAGTGGCGATGACTAAATGAGCAAATACATGAAGGAAATGTACACGGCAGCAGCACATTCACAGGCCCTCCGTAAATGGAGAGGCAGTCATGAGGAGCAGGAAAGAAGGGCAGGGAGGACATGGTTCCCAGACCCCTGGGAGACGTGAGGAAGATATGGTCTTTCAACACTCTCCAAGAAAGGTGGGAGAAAGGGTAGGGGGAGGAAAGCAAAAATACAGCATCTCAGTGGGACCCAGTGAACTCCATTCAAAGAGCTAAAAGCTAGCCCGGATGGCATGGCTCAGTAGTTGAGCCAGGAGGTGACAGTTCGATTCCCGGTCAGGGCACATGCTCAGGTTTGGGTTCCATCCAAAGTGAGGGGCATGCAGGAAGCAGCCGATCATGACTCTCTCTCATCATTGATGTTTCTCTCTCTCTCTCTCTCTCTCTCTCTCTCTCTCTCTCTCTCTCTTCCCTTCCTTTCTGAAATCAATAAAAGAATATATATATATATATTTTTTTTATAGAGAGTTAAAATCTAAGGCCTTGTTAGATTAGAATTAAATATTTTCATCTTCGAATAATTACTTAAGTAGGTCAGCATCAGCTGTGTTTCACTTTTTCCTTACCAGAGGCCGAAACTTGCCCATCTAACGAGCGCCTCCACCCTGCCCTGCTAAGTGAGCCCCTCTTTCACTCCTCCAGGCCCCGATCCCCACACAACACACAGAGACAGTCAACGTTTACTGCACAGCCGCTAACTGTAGGGATTCCCCACATCAGAGAAATCACTCCGATTGAAATAACGTAGCTCTTCACTTCCTTTGAATAAAAACATGTTATTATATTCAATAAAACCATGCAGGAAATAATAGCTAAATATGACATTTAAGTAACTTATACCAACACCTAGAAATGGCTTCTTGGAAGAAAAGAAAATAATCGGCATTTTCCAGAATATTTTAAGAGCTCCATTTCTCTCCTCCTTCTCCACCCACCTCCTTTTACAGATGAGTCACGGCCACATTCACAGCCGCACTGGCCCCTGGCCTAGAGATAAACTTGGGCTAAAGGGGTTTCATAGTGAGGACGAATGCTGACATTGAAATTTAAAAGCAGTCTAGCTACTCTACTACCATTCCTTTTCCTTTCTGGTTCCCATGGAAACAGACCTCAGATCGCCAAAAACAGGGTAAAGATAGCACCATGCCCAGTTTTCCTGCAATCTGTTTCCATGGGAACTGGAAGAGAAGGGAATGGAGGCTGGGTAGCTAGACTGGCTGCAAGTCTGCATCCCCCTCAGCTGGAGAGGCAGACAGTGCTGGCACGCTGGTCCAGTGGCCTGCAAACCTCCATGGGCTCTTCAGGAATGACAAGTCCACTCTTGGATGGAGTTTCCGAGAAAACGAAGCTCACAGCAGGCCAGGCTGTGGGGCTAAAGCCAGCTGTGGACCTCCAAACACACACTCAGCAGGGGATTCACCTTCGCAAACATCCCTTTACCAACCAGAGGCAATCCCTCTCAAACCAGGGTTCCCACATCAGGCTGGGCATCAGGATGATCACAGACCTAGTGAGTCAACATATCAGGGGGCTGTGACCAGGATTCTGTACTTTTTAATCAGCTCCAAACGTGATTCTGATGCTTGGTCATTCTGGAAAACCAATGCCCTAGACCAGAGTTTCCCAAAGTTTACGGTGCTCGTGGTCCTGTGGGGACCCTAGTGAAGTGCAGATTCCAATTCAGCTGGTCTGGAGCAGGGCCTGAGATTCTGCATTTCTAATTCAGCTCCCAGGGGATGCTGATGCTGTGGGTCCTTGAACCACATCTGAGTGGCGAGTATCTAGACTCCAATGAACCTTCTCCACAGACCAAAGATGGATACAACCATTCCCACAGTAGCAATTTACTCCCACCTTCAGCCATCAGTCCACACCCGGGCCAGACCTTAACGTCAGACATCTCTGACAGTAGGGGCTGAATAATCATGCTTCATATTACCCTCCCTCTACCTGTTTGTTCTGCCTCCAGAGACCATCTGCATGGATAAGAAGGCAACAAAATAGTCAAAAATTATGTATAATCATCAGGGGAATGAAACATGATTGTCTCCACCAAATCTGGTTTCTCTAAGAAAAGTAAAAGCAAATTCTGCATAGTTGAGGATTATATGTGGAAAGTGTGTGAAATATTTAGAATATTTATAAACATAGAGGTGTTATCAAAAAAAGAATGGAGCTGTCCACATGTAATTTTTAAAAAATATATTTGTATTGATTTCTGAGAGGAAAGGAGAGGGAGAGAGAGATAGAAACATCAATGATGAGAGTGAATCATTGATCGGATGCCTCCTGCACACCCAACACTAGGGATTGAGCCCGCAACCCAGGCATATGCCCTGACCAGAAACCAAACCGTGACCTCCTGGTTCATAGGTTGACCCTCAACCACTGAGTCATTTTAAAAGAAATGAGAATTTTTTAAAACTCTACCATTATTTTAAGGAAATTTCTCAGCTCGCCTTAAAATCTCTAGTCTAAAAGAAAATGTACAGAATAAAAATAGAATCCACATTTCAGCTAAAAGTATGCAAAGTAATAAAAAAGTAATGTTTATTTCTATACTGAACCACAAAACAATTTTAAACTACATAAAATGCCAGTGTGTTATTCAAAGGCAAGGCACTGATTTTCTGCTTTAAGAAATCTCCATTTTGCTTATATATAAAAAAGGGAGGCATTTCTGTTTCTCATTAAATACATTTTGTACCTTCTTGAAAAAGAGTAACATATTAATCTCTGAAAATTAAAATATGACCAAAGAATTCAACGTGAGAAATAATCTTCTAATTCGAAAAACGTAAAAGGCGGGAGGGGGATCAATTCTTTGATTAGTCAGCGCACACGCAACAAAGCGAGCTCAGCATTCTGCCCAGTCCCGTCGCTGCAGGCAGCCAAAGAAAATTTCATGGTACAGTTTATGACACACATCTTCATTCCAATGAGGCAAAAATACATGTAATATGTATTTATACACGCATGTATAATGTCACACGCAAACTTTTTAAAAAATGAGTTAGTTTTGAGACTGGTTGCTTTTTAGGTTCCCAAAGCACATGAAGCCAAGAGTGGTAAAACTGCTGTGATGACAACATGAAGTCAAAATAAGGGATTTCTGCATTTGCTTAAAAGACAACAAACACGCACACAAGTCACAGATTGAACTGCTGCAGTAAAGGATGCAAAGGGGTATGAGCTATTAAGTGCTCCATTAAAAAAGATAAAAATAATTGGGAACAAATGCAGAGATGTGCTTACACCCAGCTCCACTGAAATCTGTTAGCCTGTGAGACCCTAGCCAGAGAACCAGTTGTGGGTATTTGTGTACGTGCATTTACTCTGTGTTTATATAAAGAAGCAACTGGAGCAGGGTCCGCAAACTTCCTGCAAAAGGTCAGATGGTAAATGGTTCTTCAGGGTATGAACACCCTGTCCCTACTCCTCGATTCTGTCATTTCAGCATGAAAACCACCACCAAGAGCAGCATATAAATGATTGAGAGTGATGTGTTCCAACAAAACTTTATACAAACCAGTGCTAACTAGGATATGGCCTATGAGCCATAATTTACCAACCACTCGACTAGACTATAAACAGCTTACTTGGGGTGGAATGTCCTATTGAACTTCCTCTCCACAGTTTCAGGAAAGGGAGGGGGAAAAGCTGCAGAATCTGTCTCATATCGATTCTTCAGTCACCCCTGAGGAAACTCTGGATTATCAATACTATAATAGTCTAGTATTTTCCAGCAATATATCAGCTCTACACAGCTGCTACTAATTAACATACAATAATTGGTTGTTGCATGCTGTTTGTACTTTTCTTACATTTATCTTGTCTCCTTCACTGGATTCTAATACTCCCAAGGAGGAGACGTTTTCATTTGCATTTTCCCTCGGAATTTAGTTTAGTGTTCAGCAAAAGATGCTGCTGACAAACAAAATCTTGGCTAAAAGAAAAAAGAACAAAACACCCCATCTTTATACATATATATATATATATATATATATATATACATACATACATATATATATAGTTTCTGAGAGGGAGAGGGATAGAGAGATAGAAACATCCATGAAGAGAGAGAATCATTTATTGGCTGCCTCCTGCATGCCCCACACAGGGATCAAGCCCACAACCCCGGCATGTGGCCCAACCTGGAATCAAACCGCAATCTCCTGGTTCATAGGTCAACGCTCAACCACTGAGCCATGCCAGTCGGGCCCCCATCTTTTATATTAACCCCAATGCAACTGTGGCAGGAGGACAATCTACAGGTCTATCTACAAAGGCCAAGTGTGTAATGGACACGTTCACATTGGCTAAGCTTCCTCCAGCAAAAAGAATTATGGCCTGTAACATTTTCCTCTTTCTCCATTGACCCTTCATCTCATCTGGTCCGAAAGTCACAACACTAACTAGCAGGGTGAGCAGAAAAGAGAGCAGACATATCCTACGGTGGACAGATACTCAGAGATAAGAACTTGAGATGGTAAGCACTGTAAAAACAGGCAAACACGTATCTGTGCTATACTAGTATAATATTACATACAATTATCTATATATATAAAAGGCTAAGCAACCAGCCGACCGGCAGACAGGTATGATGTGCACTGACCACCAGGGGCCAGACACTCCACACAGGAGCTGCCGAGTGACAGCAACATTGCCGAGTGCCCTCTCATACTCTGGGATCCCTCGAGAGATGTTGGACTGACGGTTTTGCCCGATCCTGCAGGCCAGGCTGAGGGACCCCACCTGCAGGAGGGACCCTGCTCACTCTGTAGACGCCCTTCGAGCCCCGGTGCCACCCCAGGTGCAGACAGACGGGAAGGGACCGCAGGAGGTTGGCTCCAAGGCATGTCCAGCCCATTTAGACCAGTCCCACCCCGCTGGCCACCTTCTAATTAATTTCCTTTCAATGTGCACGAATCCATGCACCAGGCTTCTAGTATGTTATATATTGTACATTACGTGCTATATATATATAGGGTATATACATGAGTGTGTGTGTTTGTGTGTGTGTGTGTGTGTGTGTGTGTGTGTGTGTGTGTGTGTAGAGACAGAGCTAGAGATTGAGGCAGATATAGAGATAGAGATAAAAAATACCTATCAATAATGATGAATTAACACAACATTGGGGGAAAAGACACACATCCTAGGCTCATCTCAACAAGATGACAACAGTGCTCCCAAAATCCAACAGATGTCTGACTCTGCTTGTGAAGTTATAATAAACATTAGAACTGCAGCTAGTACAAATGACAAAGCCATCATTAAAAGAAACAAAATGTGCATCTGGTAAGCTCCTGGTGACCATGCAATGTGACTCCACCCAATCATCATGCACCCAGCAGCTTTATCTGCCATCCTAAGCCTGCTCATGCCATGTTCCCAGGGTAACAGAGACTGATTACCTGCTCAGCAATGCTGTTTACTCACCTGCATGGGCCAGTGGCAAGAAGGTGAGGTGGGCCTGTTTTTTAAGGCATTCAGAGGGATTAAAGGGCAGGAGAGCCTGGCTCCTGGTCCTTGCCTCTGAAATTGGACAACTTTCGAACAAGAGAGTAAATCTCATCTTCTCAGCCCATGATGGGCCAAGCCCACTCTTCTGGCCCCATCCACACCCATAGGAGAAACCCTGCCTGTGTTTTCTTATGGACAAAGGGGACAGTACTTCCCCATCCAAGGGGACAAGAAGAAATGGGAGCTTCCCCGGTAGGTGGTACTGACAAGCCCCTGGCACAAGTAGAAACTCATTAGTGTTTCCAATCCAATGTGTAAACTGGTTAGAGCCTGGAAACAATGCTCACTAGGGTAGCAGGTTTGCCCTCAGAGATTCAGAGCACTTTCCTATTACCCCCTCCACCCCACCCCACCCCAGCTTTCACAAACCAAAGTAATTCAGGTAAAAAGAAAGAGGGGCTTGTTAAGGATGGTACATGGCTACCTACACCTTTCACACACCACCAGCAGCATGATCAGCAGGACTAAGGGCATCTCAGAGCCTCTAGCTGGCCCCGAACCTGGACCTTAATGCTCCTCCTGAACCCCACCTGTGCCGTGCACACCTGGCTTCCTCCCACATTAGCTGTCCAAGTGCCTCTCTGCTTCCTGAGCAGGGGACACAGTGAGCAGGGCTCTCGTCCTGCTGTGCTCAGGAGAGGCTCTAATCCTTTCTAGTCCTGCCTCCCTGGGGACGAGCTCCTGCTGTCCACCCCCAGACGCCGCCCTCCATGGGCTCCCTGAGTCACAGAACCTCAAGCTGTCAAATATTTCATCTTAAAGAAGACCCTGGGGTAATTTTTCAATTCTGATGGGAATTTAAAAGCAATCACTGAAATGTGTATATATTTCTTTATAATTCATTACTAGAGGCCCAATGCACGAAATTCGTGCAAGAGTAGGCCTTCCTTCCCCCGGCTGCCTGCACCGGCTTCCCTCTGGCACCCAGGACCCGGACTTCCCTCCGGCTGCCAGCAGGCACCTGGGACCCGGGCTTCCCTCGCAGCCCTGGCTTTGTCTGGAAGGTCGTCCAGAAGGACGTCTGGTCTAATTAGCATATTCCACTTTTATTATTATAGATTGTTTCACATCTATTTTAAGGCTGGTCTCTTTGCTCCAGTCCAATAGCTTTGCCCATTTCTCCTTTATAGAGAAGAAAGACTGGAGTCAGAAAGGCGAACAGCTTTGCTGAAGGCTGCGAGGTTAGACTGCAACACAATCCGACTTACAAGAGCTCTTCCCACTGGAAAGAGCCTCTTTGGACGACACCAACTTGGCTTCTCCACAGAAGCAGGGCCCGAGCCACCACACCCTCGTGACCTCCACACCACAAAAGATTCCGTGCCCCTTCCCCTGCCTGCGGGGCCTCCAGCCCTAAGGAGGAGCTCCATGGGATCACGGCTACCAGAAGCTGTGTAGCCGGACCAGCACCGATGACAACAAACAATAAACCAGAATCACAACAAAACAAAGAACGCCAAACAGTTTGTTCTCCTCCTCTCCCAACTAAGAGAGTTCAGAAAGGGTGAAGACATAAAGAGGACAAAAAGAACCATAAAAGAAAGTCCTAGCACTTTGCGAGATGAACCAATTCGGCTTTAAAAGGGGCAGGTGAGAGGGCGATGATGCTTGGCTGGTTAGGAGCCAAGACAGCTCAGTCCACTGAAGCCTGGCTCCTGCCACCCTCCCCATGACCTTGGACAACCAATCCAACGTCTCTAGTCTCAAGTTTCCTCACAGGTAAAGGGAGAGATGGAGCTAGAAGCCCTTCAGGTTCCTTTCCACCCCAAAATGTAAGAAACAAGAAATTGGTGATTAGCGCAAATTAAGCTGCTTATCAGTAGTTTCTACAAACAGGCCCTTGGCTAGTAGCACCTTCTAAAACGTAAGGTGTTCCTAAACAACCTGGTCCCAAAACACCTGCGAGAAGGTGCCTAGAGAAATCATATAAATGAAGTGACCCAGGTAAGTGCCATGAAAGCACCTAGAAAACCACTTGGCACACAGTGAGCTTCATCTTCCTGGACAGATGGACAACAGATGGATAAAATCAGAGTTGCTTTAAGAGGAACAACTGCTTTACATCTATGTTTTTAATATTTGTTCCATTTATATCTGATGGTTAAAGTTCAGTTCTGGTATGGACTGGACTATTAGTAACTGCAGTTCCTTAAACAGAAAGTAGCCACAACTAAAAGTTGTCCAGGCCAGGGCAGCACACCTCACATGGCCAGACAGCTGACTGCATCCTTCCCCTCCTGCTGTCGCGCCTGCCCTCAAGGCCCTCACTCTTTCCAGGTCCCCTAACGTGTGTCTGTTTTTCCTCTTTTTCTTTGTTGCTTCTTTCTCCTCGGCTCATCCCCTAAGTGTTGGTGTCTCCAAAGTCTCATAATCAGGCTTCTCATCTTTTCCTTCTAGAGACTCACCAGACCCCTTCCTGTCCCAAGGAATGACCTACACAGGTCTGAACCCCCTTTCCCTCCCTCCCTGCCTGCTAGTCCCTATGTATCCGGAAAGTCTTTCGTAAACTCCGTGTGCCCTCCTCTGCATGACACCCCCACTGTCAGCACCACCTGATACCCTTCCCTCTCAGGTTGCCATAGTCCACGCACTGGTCTCCCCGGCCATGCAATGGTTCTCAGACTCTGCGTCAATGAAGCAGTGGGCTCCCCATCACTGCAGTTGCTGGAGCAGGGCAGAATAACCACATGTTGAGGGTACTGAAGAGGGAACTGACCATCACATAGGACTGCATCAGACGGCCAAGAAATGCCCTCCACCTCTGAACGATTTTACAGTAATAGTAACTGTGTATGGGTTAACGCTTGTTGAATCTGGCCCAGAGCCCTGTTCTCAACAGTGATCTCAGGGACACACCCTGAAAGGATGAATGGTTCTCCCGAATACCAGCCATATAGATCGGCCATGACCCAGATTTCCACAGAAGCCATTTACAGACAAAGGGTTTAGGAGCCAAGGCCAGTGTTCATTAACGATACCTTACAAATGGAACTTGAATCTCAAGTATTCTTACTACTAGAAGCAAGGCACTATGAAGGTGTGTGTTTTTTTTATTTGAGAGAAATTAGACTAAAGATAGAACTCAGATATTAAAGATCAAACAACCCTCATTTTTATTCAGAAGAATTTTTCCTCACATATCAAATAAATATATTACAGACCCTGACCTCTGTAATATACTTATTATTATTATAAAATGTTCAATCCAGGGGTGAAGAAATACTGATCTTCAAAAATCACACTTAATTGTAGCTGAACATCCAACAATCCTGATTTTTCCACCAAAGGACCTGGAAGTCATAGAAACAATGCTCTGTCCTCTCCTCCCACTGAAAGGTCACCAGGGCCTCTTCCAGAGCATGCACTGACTCTGAGATACACACATAACTTACGGTGAACAGATATTTACTCTGAATTTCAAATAATCGGTGCATCCTTATGGTCAAAAGAGAGAATGAAACCCAGCTAGGGAACCTCTGTGACTTTGAGACAGAAGTACTTCAAACAAAATTACTTCAGTCTAATGGGCTTCTACAGGAAGCATATTTCAGTTTCAAATCTGTTGTCTTGTGACAATTCCTTATGCCTAGATACAAACTGGATGCTGTTAGAAAAGGAAACTGTCAATGGAGGGGACTCATGTGCATACCTGACAGACAATGTTGGTTTTTTTCTTATGAGCAAAAGGTAGAAAAAGCCCTGGCTGGTGTTTCTAGGTGGTTAGAATGTAGGTCTAAGAACCGAATGGTCCCAGGTTCAATTTCAGTCAAGGGCACATATCTGGGCTGCAGGTTGGGGCTCATGTGGGAAGCAGCCAATTGATGTGGCTCTCGCACACTGATGTTTCTCTCTCCTCTCTCTAAAATCAATGGAAACAATATCTTCCAGTGAGAATTAACCAAAAAAGGTTCTTTATAACAAAGTTTACCATTCTCTACAGAGCCCTACAAGTATTATCAATTATCATTTCCGCAATAGTGACTACAGAATTAAAAGCAGCTTGACTTGGTGCTAGAATCATCTGTTTCCCACAGTCAAGGTCCATTCTCAGGGGCATTAATGAAGACATGTGAGAGGAACAAAGGTTTCTCTACAAGAGGTTTAAGTTAACAGAGCTTTCTATTTCAGTAACTCATAGAACCAACACTCAAGGTGAAAAGCAATAGACTGATCCTGGAGCACCAAGGGTGCTACGACACAGACCTTTCCAAGAACGAACACCTGTTCTTCCAGAGGAAAGCACAAACAGAACAATACCAAAGTGCTTCCCTAACGATTCCTATCGACATCCATCTTTCCCTGCCTATGTCCTTTGCACCCACTGTCTGCATCGCTCCATGAGTGGTTGTTCTAACTAGTACTGTACAGCTCAGCAGCACACAGCATACTGTGCCAGCCACTAGCTGCTTTGAGCGTGTGCCTCGTCTCCCCAGCTGGACTGGAAGCTGCTCACAGACAGGGACACTGTCCGATGTTCCTTGCATCCACTCCCTCGGAGCGCCTCACACACTTCACACACACAGCTGGCGCTCTATCGAATGCGCAGTTTAATACCGCCTGCCTGCTGGGGTGCTTGCTTCCTTTTTTCCTTTCCTCAGTGAGGAATTCGTGAGGGACTCCTGCATAGGTAGTACTATTCAAAGCAACATCAGTTTAAGGTAGGCAGGAAGCAGAGAACAAAGTGCCTTTACTGGGGATTTTAAAATGACTTGCTACTCAAATAACATGTGCCTGTAAACAAACAAAAAAATCAAATAGTACCTGTCATTAAAGAACTTTTTTTAAAAAAAGCAATAATGTTCACTGTGGAAAAGAATGGAAAGATAAGTAAATTGAAGAATACTTATAATCCTATCACAAAAGCTAGTCAGTGCTAATATCTCGGCATGTATCCTTCAGAACAGTGCTAATATCTTGACATGTATCCTTCATATATGTGTGCATATATATACACATACATTTGTGTATATGTGTATATATGTGTGTGTATAACAGTATATTACAGAGCCTATTATAATGTTTTCATTAACATATATTAAAATTCACACTATGTTGCTTATTCTTTGGAACAGAACATTTATATGACCTTAGTATATTTGAGGACAATCTTCTAAAATTCTGAGTAAAACTAATCTTCATTCCTTGCTTTTAACAAGATCAAGTCTAGTAGAGACGGCAGCAAAGAATATGAGCAGTACATGAAATTATTTAGAGACTTTTAATACCGACAAGCACCACAAAAAGTAGTGGCAGGTTGTACTATAATTTTACCTAAAAGAGTGCTCCAGTGCATTAATTTGGCAATTAAAATGTTTCATATGTTTAAAAATGAGACTAAATTTTAATTATAAAGACATAAGGTATCTATGAGACCACAACTAATATTTATTTTTATTACAATACTACTCCTGACTATATATTTTACCATGGAAATGAGAGTTACTTTTATCACTGTCAGCAGTCAAACACACTTCCTAAAGCCAAGGTTATATGACAATACTAACTCGAAGTTAAAAATGCAAAACTGTCCTCAGAACTGACCCCTAGACTCCTCTCATATGATGCATAACAGGTTCTGTTCTGTTTAGACAAAGCTCTTTTAGGTGCTGGGATAATTAAGCCACATAGGAACACCTGAGAAATCTGCATTTTGATTTCTATTGTCATTTTTCTCCAGTGCTGTCCTAAAGACTTTCATTAAGAGAAGTAACCTGCAGTCTGGCCACCCACCCACCCCCATTCCCATTCTCCTTACTCTAGGTCTTTCTGCCAGGTGGCATTTTAACCTGATAACTATGACACACAGACCTGGTTAGAAATATGAATTTTCCCAAAAGATGAGTCAGGCTTTCATATTTCAAGCAAAGGACAGAAAAAAGCATTGTTCCAATTAAGCTCTTCTCTGAAGGCATAAATAAAAGTATCCAACAAACTTATATCTAATGATTCACCACCTTCTCATGTAATTTTCATAATGGGAGTCAGAAGGAACATTCCAACCCTTAACACAAATAAATACTAAATCTCCTTCAAGAATAAATGTATGATGTTTATCATCTTTGCATTCCCCTTTCCACTTCTATTAAATTGGCTTCTAAAATGTTATTTCTATCAAGCTGTTTTCTGCCTTTTGAAGTTTTCTAATTGTTTTATTCAATCTGTTTTCTAAGATGTGTTTATATTTCTACTAAGTTCCAGCCAGAAATGTCTCGATGCATACCTGAAGCAAGCCAACGGAGAGCCAAATATAGCCTGCCAGGGCAGTGGTTTTGGAGGCAGACAGCCACACTAGGTTGGCTCTATGGTATTCCTAAAGAGCTGCTCAAAATCATACCTTGATCTCCTCTATGCATCCGTTTCCTCTACTTACAGAAGTTGGCATATTCCAAAGCTCCATGTGTAAGGTCTATTTGGACTGCGGAAGACTTCGAATGAGAAGGTCACTAGAACACTAAACTGACACAAGTGTATAAAAGTAAAATTGTGACTCACATGCTGACAAACCAAGAAATGTTTAGTACAAGCTGTGAGGAAATCAGACAAGAGCTGCTGCCTGACATTCCTACATAAGCTGGCAAAACACACAACCAGTCTTAAGAAAAATGTTGGTGTGCAAGGCAAAGTAACTGTAACAAATCCCAGAGATGGCCTCTCTTCTCTTCCACCTCTGCTCACACTGTATTCCAAACACATGCCTTTGCCCATCCACCTACCTCTGCGGGTAACACAAGTTTATGCTCCTCTTGCCCATTAAACCACCAGTCAAGACATGCCAACTCTGTCAAAGCCCCTTGCTGACAGGAATCAGAACAGGCATGCCCGGCATGCCGTGACCCTGCTATGACTAACAGGGACAAAACCCCCATGAAGAACAACATGGTGTGTAGCTGACATCATGCTAGGCCCTTAATGGGAACATGCAACTCATTTCTCATTCATCAAACTGTTGCAACAGGCCCTTCCCAGCTCTGTCAGTGTAGTCTTTACTGCAGCAATAACACCTAACGTGGATGAGGCACCAATGATGTCATCCAGACAACCCGCAGATTCCATGCCCTGGAGCATGAAAGAACCCACATGGGAAGGCCCAGAAAGGTGATGTCCTAAGGATCTAGTAGCTGAGACAATACAAATCTGGCTTGGGGCCATGATGATGTTGCCTGTCTTCTGGGGGGTGGGAGGAGCGCTGTACTTATAGAGCTAGGGAACCACCATCCAAAGTGAAATGCAACAGGAAGCACTTAGGATTAAGAAGTATATGATACCCTCTTCTTCAACCCCAAATCTCTCTCCCTCATTAGAAATCATCGCTAGAAAAGTTGGCATACTGCGTATACTAGCATGACAGAGGAAATGGGAACTTACATGCAGAGGCATACTTTGAGCGAACATGGAAGAGAAGCCCCGTGGCCACATGAGAAACTGGCTCCTTTCACTGGGTGCTCAGAACTTTAAACATATGCAACTACCCCCACTCCCTCCCTTTATAACCCACTATCTACAATACACTTTCAACGGCCAAATATTTGGTGCATACCTTAAAGGCAATTCTTTTTTTAAAAAAATATATTTTATTGATTTTTTACAGAGAGGAAGGGAGAGGGATAGAGAGTTAGAAACATCGATAAGAGAGAAACATTGATCAGCTGCCTCCTGCACACTCCCTGCTAGGGTTGTGCCCGCAACCCAGGTACATGTCCTTGACCGGAATCAAACCCAGGATCCTTCAGTCCGCAGGCCGACGCTCTATCCACTGAGCCAAACCGGTTAGGGCTAAAGGCAATTCTTAATGCAAAATTTGGTGAGGTTGTTATACTCATCTCCCATCCATGTACCTCCTCCTCTGGAGACAAAGGGACCGAATTTTCCCTGTAATTCTCCCTGGGGCTAGGAATGGACACCTTCATATCCCCCTTCTTCCTTGCACAATGGAAGAGCAGTGCATGCCTGTCCAGGAATTCCTCTTTTAGTCCGTTTCCCCTCCTGAGAGGCTTTGCACAAGAAGGGGTCCAACTGCCCTGCCTCTCAATGGCCTTGTAACCTTTTGAATCATGATACTAGCGATTTCTTTTTGAGTCAAGTTATCTTTGTAAGTAAACTTAAGTAGCCAGTGCATTTAGGGCAGAAATTGGAAAATCCACATTTTATTTACTTAAGCTCTTTTCACAAATATTCACGGTCATTTTGTATGTATGACCTGGGACATCCATGACTTAAAAATTCAGGAATCTTTTGTCATACTGACTTATTTTAGCACTGATATCTGCAATGGAGATTGAAGGTCTAAACAGACAAAACACATGATAGCACTGAGGCCAAAAACTAAACCGGATCATCACTAATAAATACTGGTACTATCCTTGCTGGGAACAGTGTAATATTGTATATATCCTTACTTGTATTTATCTTGCTACATCCCCAATTAGCTTACAACCTACCTGAGAGCAAGGAACACATTTTTCTGAGAAGAGAAGCTATATAGGATATTTTATACTTAGTCTGAACCTAAAATAAACCTGTTTCCCAAGTGGCTCAGAGATGCAATTTTTTCCCTCCATTGATGAGAGAAATGACTTGTAGGAAAGCTGAAAGCCTGGGTTCTGGTTAGGGTGAACTTGGCAGAGATCATGGGTGGTCAAGCTTCGTCTATCACTCATCAAGAGAGATACCATTCTCCAAGACTCACCACCACAGGTTGCCGTCTTTTCATTCCATGGCCTACTTATACCTCTCATTCTCTATGCTCCATCAGAAGTTGAAAATACCTTAGTCTCCTTGATTTCAAAGGCCAAAACCAGTCAGAAACAGAACTTACCAATTTCCAGCTGTGCCTCAGCCATATGCCCATTGGTGGGAAGAAAATCTTTGAAACATACAAGCCAATCTCAAGAACAGTGTCACAGAAGTGTTAGGCACGTTGGAGGAATCTGTACCCTCTGCAGTTGTTCGTATCCCCCCTAAACTTGTATGTTGAAACTATAACTCCAAGGTGATGGTATTAGGAAATGAGACCTTTGGGAGGGGATCAGGTTATGAGGGCAGAGCCCTCATGAATGGAATTAATGCCCGTAATAAAAGAGGCACCAGAGCGTTAGCTCACCGTTCCACTATGTGAGGTTACAGTGAGAACACGGCCACCTGTGGGAAAGTGGGCCCTCACCAGATACCACACACCAAATATGCCAACACCATGATCTTAGGGTTTCCAGCCTCCGGAATTGTGAGAAATAAATGTTGTTTATAAGCCACCCAGTTTATGCTATTTTTGTTATAGCAGCCTGAATGTACTAAGACAGATGGCTTATATTTTTAATTGGAAACAGTACACGTATCACAGTACAACCTTGATATAATGGATTGTTAAAGTCAAAAGTCTATTACATAATAAAGTAGGTTTTTCTGAATGTGTATGTTAAAAAAATGACAAATTAGTTTACCTGTTTTTGCTGTTGTTTTTGTTATTTTGTTTGCTTGTCTTTTAATAATTCTTTATTGTTGAAAGTATTATATATGTCCCCTTTTTCCCCCATTGACCCCCTCCAGCCTGCCCCTACCCCTCCGCCCCAGGCCCTCACCACCCCATTGTGTCCATGGGCCATGCATATATGCATACAAGTTTACCTGTTTTTACTTATATAGACACATTTGTGTAATTACAATTAAGTATGAATGAAAAATTTAATTTCACAGAAAAGTTTTCTATATGTATTACTGTAATTTTTTTTAAATATATTTTATTGATTTTTACAGAGAGGAAGGGAGAGAGAGAGAGAGTTAGAAACATCGATGAGAGAGAAACATCGATCAGCTGCCTCGTGCACATCTCCTACAAGTTTACCTGTTTTTACTTATATAGACACATTTGTGTAATTAAAATTAAGTATGAATGAAAAATTTAATTTCACAGAAAAGTTTTCTATATGTATTACTGTAATTTTAAATTTATACTGAATAGATCTAGTAAATGCATGCATTCACCCGTCACCGGGAGTCAACAAGTGCCCATGGTTGGGGCCTGGCCAGCAGGCATTAAAACTGCTGCAGAAAGTCACACACACACACACACACACACACACACACACACCAAAATCAATTACCTCTAGAGATGTAGTGTGACCACATGTTAATCATTCCCAAACATTGTTTACAAGTGGTGACTCTTGGATTTAAATAAAGTAGACTATAGTTGTAGATATATAATATTTATTTGTGTTGGTGAAATTACTTAGTGTTTTTTCCAACATTTGGCTTATTCACCAAAATTTGTTAAAATAACACTGAATTAATAATAATTATAAGCAAGTCTTGGTAATAATCACAGGGAAGGGATTGAATATTTTTATGGCAGATAAACATGATTGTGAACTCATTTTTGTGAATTTAATTCCCTGGGAGTTGTCTCTTCTGGACAGTTAGTCAGGAGACAGTGCCAGTTGAATTTGATTTTATAAATGTTATGAATGTTGGTACTTCATCAGAAATATTATCCGTAAGACTTAAACTTTCTGGTGAGAGCTACATTAAGCACATCTTGGGGTAGGCCAACTATAACAACTGCAGAGGGTACCAATTCCTCCAACGTGTTTTACCCTCAATGACACTGTTCTTGAGACTGGCTTGTATGTTTCACATATTTTCTTCCCATCGATGGGCATATGGCTGAAGCACAGCTGGAAATTGGTAAGTTCTGTTTCTGACTGGTTTTGGCCTTTGAAATCAATGAGACTACGGTATTTTCATCTTCTGATGGAGCATAAAGTTAATGTAGCCAGTCTGAGTTGTTTTTCTAATGTTTCTGTGGATGAATAAGGGCCTGGAGCCTCTTAGTCTGCTGTCTTGCTGACATCACTTCTCCAGACAATATTTCTTTTTTGCCCAATTAATACATTAGTGATTTAACTCAAAGGACTAAAAACATTTAAAGTTTCATTTACTTAACTACTTTGAAAAACGCAATGTGAAATTGTCATTTTCTTACAGCAAAATTTCTCACCTTGAAGTTTTTATTGTGCTGATTTTGCTGCAACACACTTCTGCTTATTCACAAAGAGGGAATTTGCTCTTAGAAGTGATATGAATTTCTGTTTGATTTTGGAGCAAACGGCATGGAATGAACATAAATCAAGAATGTTCTTGCACTGCTGTTAGGTGCACACACCTTGGTTTTCACATAGGGTACTGTGATTTGGAAATTACACTTATTTGTGTGATGGAAAGATGTAGAGAAGTAGATGCAGTCTGAACTGATTGTGCAGATCCATTAAGTAAGAGTACAAATAGAACTGGGCCTGTGATGACTTGGGTACCATCCTCCTTCAGGAAGGGGAACGGGTAAATGACCATCTGGGGCTTCTGGATAGTGTGATTCACAGACTATTCAGCTGGTGTTCTCAACCCAGGATCTGTTAATGTATCTAAAGCAAACTTGTAAAATATACTTCAGAATCATTTTCCAGAGAATTTTGCTGAAGTCTTCTTTAGTGTACAGTCACCATTGGGAGGCAGAGGGGCATGTTGTTAGATAATGATAGATACGGTGTAGGCCTTCCCTGAGTTCTTCGGTAATTTAGGGTGGACTTTGTGCCCCAGTGCCATTTCCAGTGTCATCAATGTCCATCTTCATGGAAGTGCTATAGATTCCAATCATGTGAAGTACACAGAGTAGTCAAATTCATAAGGACAATGGTGGTAGAATGGTGGTTTCCAGGGAAGCGGGGGTGGGGGAGGGGGCGGGGGGGGGCGTGGGGGGGGGGGGGAGAAATGGGGGACTTAATGTTTAATGGAAACAGCATTTCAGTTTTGGAAGAAGACAAAGTTCTGGAGCTGGATAGTAGTGGTGGTTGAATAACACTGTAAATGTACTGAATGCCATGGAGCTGTGCAACTAAAAATGGTTAAAATGGTAAATTTTGTTATGTATATTTAATCACAATATTTAAAAAACCAGTTAAAAACATATTAACAATCCCTACCTCTAGGAAGTAAAATTGAATGATTTTTATTTCCTTTTTAAAATTGTTTATCTCTATTTTCAAAATGTTTTCATAATCTTTTATTACTATCTTGATAATAAGAAAACTTTTGTTTTTATTTTAAAAGAAAGAATATCAGCATTACATTTTGTTACTGTACCTATTCTGGCTATCTATAGTTTTATTTACGTTTTTATGCAAATTTTTACCTTTACATATGAAAAGGGCACAAAGCGTAATAAATAGGCATGTAAAAAGAAAATGTTTAAACAGATGACATGTTCCCCACATAACACATTAATTTTTGAAAAGCCATTATTTTAACCAGTGAATGTTATTTACAAGCTGCAATGGAAAGAAGTCACTGAAATACAGGAAATAAAACTATCAAATGCCTCCCCCTTCCATACCAAAATATGCTGATATGTCACAAGTATTATACGTTAAGCATATATGAAATTTTAAGCTATCTTACAAATTCTTCAAGAAGAATGTGTCTTTTCTCTCATCCAACCCAAAAACAGATACACACACACACACACGCACACACACACACACATGCACATGCACACACACACACACACATCTCCAAGCCTCACCAATGTCCTCTTCAGAGGAAACAAAGTCAATGGATAGCATCATTTGGAAACACCATCATCTTCCCTCTCTCCTCTCCCACAAATCTGCCCAGCTAAAACAAACACAGAAAAAACACACAAGCCAGAATTTGTGTACAGGACACATATACAAACAATTGTCTTACGTGTTAGCAATTAAGCCTTCTTTCTCACACAGAGTAGCAACCACTGATAATTTCTGAAAACTAGACTGTTCTTTGCAGAAATGCAAAAATGAAGAACATGGCACAGTTCAATTCTATTTTCACGAGAACCTTATCTTTACAGAGTAAACATATGTGTGAGAGTAACCTTTACACTCTCAGAAACATTCACAAACAAATCCACCAACGCTGTATTCAAGAAGGGCACATGTGTGTTCAGGGCTGAGGATCCTGTCACAGTCAACAGCAGCAGTTACTGTTTTTAAATCTCTGTTGCAGGAAGCTCAACCACTCTAAACTTGTGAAACTAGACAAGATCAGAAAAGAAATGTGATTTTATCCACTCATCCCTCACCTCCACAGAATGTCTGACTAGAGGTCCCCTTAAACAAAACAAAGGGAGAACACAGTTTTTTAGTGAGTCTAGTTCTAAAAAGAAAAAAAAATATCAAGGGAGAATAGAAAAGAAAAATGGTAGATGATATAAAATATCGCATTTAGAACAGTTGCAAGAAAGACAGCAGATGAGGACAGAGAGCCTTATGTACTGATAGTTGCCTTTCTGGGTCACAGAAGGAAGAAGAAAATGAAAAAGGGAAGGGAGAAGAGAGGGAGGGAGGGAAAGAGGGAGGAAACTTGAAACTACTGAAGATCATGAAGTTCTTAGTGATCCACTAAATGAAGGAGCAAAATTTTTCCCAAATCATCATTTGCTACTTAGGTGCATCTACCTCTGGAATAAATATCCAATGACAGCAGGGTTCCTTTCACTACCTACTAGTAATTACGCTGCTGTGACTATATATCCAGACCTAGAGAAACACAATGATATAGTGACAGAGCACAAGTTTTTAAACTTGGTTTTGAGTCCTCACTCTGCCTATTGCTAAGTGACAATAATCAAGTTATTCAACCTTTGTGAAACTACTTTTCTTATCCATAATAACGGATACAACACAACTTTCCCCTTCTCCTCTGGATATCAAACAAACACCAAAGGACAATGAAAAAAGTTGTATGGAATTTTCCAAATCCACTTTCCATGCAACTAGGAGACAGATACAATCTACAGACTTCAAACTAACTTATAAAAACTGCCAGAGGCCACTGAGATTGGGCAGAGAGTACACAGGGGGAAGCAAAGATGAAAAGCAGAGAAATGAAAGGACTCGGGGTTGAACGATCCCACCACCACAAACAAAAACATACCTGGAGGGGAGAAACACAACCTGAAGAACGAACGCAAGCTGTAGGAGCAAGGAAGTAGCAGAAGACCTCCAGGATCTACATAGGCCCAAAGAATCAGAAGAGATAAGACTGTTATAAGAACCTCGTAGCTGGGGAAGATAAGCTCATGGGTGAGCTATATTTGTAGGAAACAGCCCTGTCTCTGATGCAGCAGGGATGGAGGGAGGCACTGGGGGTGAAGCCTGGAAAGCCACACTGGAAGCTTTGACAAAAGCTGGTCTTGGAACCCACATCACTCAACAATGAGCAGTAAAAAAGGAATTGGAAAAGCAATTAAAAAGATATTCTATGAGAAAAAAAGTAAAACCATAAAACTTACCAAGAGACAGAATACTCCCTAGAATAATGGCCATTGGGCACATAAAGCTGCGACCAAATATTTTGCCATAAAATTTTAAAACTTCAAGAGGCAATCACTTCTATGAAAACAAAGGGGACAGAAAAAAGACCTCAAAATGCAAATGTAAGAATTCAAGGTAAAATGGTAAGAATCAAGGAGATAAGTAAAATATTATTTAGCAGAAATCAGAAGAAGAAAAAAACAACCTTGGGGAATAAAACGTCGTAGAACCTAAGTCTTACATTCAGTCCTCTTTGCTGGCCCAACGCTCGGCCAGCCACTCCCACAAATATCCACAGCCATGACTCCAAGTCGCACTGCGCATGACGGGGACTCGAGGTTCTAAACCTCTGGCTGTTCCCAAGCAAGCCCTTCCGTGGCCCACAAGGACATCTCCAGCATGGAAACCCAACATCACCTCAAAATCAAAATGCTCAAACTTGAAATCATCATCTAAATCCACCGGTCTTCTCCTTCTCCCTCTTTACCATGTCTTTTACTTTCTTAAAGAATACTTACTTAGCAAACCATTTCAGAACCTTGACCAAAAAAAAACAACAAAAAACACTTGTGGTTAATGGAGCTCAACACTTGTTTCTTTACCTGAAGTTCATTCTCTCCTTCTTTATCATCAATGTCCACAAAGGAACAATACCAATATGAAACATAATAAAATAATCCACAATAGTCACTGGAAGCCCTTATACACTGTATACATTTAATATCATTCCCAAGAAAACTGATTCCATGTGAATTTTACATCATACCAGAAACAGAATCTTCTTTTTTGTTGATACACAATCAAGAATAAACTCCATTCATAAAACTAAAATAAAATCAAATGTTCATCTGAATATATCTATCTAAGTATAAATGCTACAATTTATAAATAGTATAATATATTATCATAAATTTCTGCTTGTTGTTATATATTAAACTCTTTTTGTGAAATTTATTAAAGCACCCCAAGAAAGCTTACATGGCAAAAGCACCTCATTATTTTTTATTTATCCAAACTAAATACAAGAAAAGGCATACAATTTAGGCCCTTTAAAATGTATATACAAATCATCAACAACAAACCAACAAAAGAAAAGTTGAGATAAAGCTAGCTTAACCAAACTGGTATAATAAACAAGGTGTCTGGGTATTCAGTCATATTGGAGTCTGAAGCAAAAGGAAACCAGTGATATTAATCCTGTCTTTATTTAAAATTTTAATATTTTCTTCATCATAGACTTTTGCTATAATTTTGATTTTTTTAAAAAAATATTCTTTATCTTGATTACTGATGGGTTTATTTTGGGTACCTCCTTAAATTCTGTGCTAGCCCTGTGAGGTGATGATCTCATTTGGGGGTTGGGGCTTGAAGCAAAGAGTACCAACATATTTACTTCTCTATTTCCTGCTTAGAACACAAACATGATCTAGAGACACAGCTCTTGCCTAAAATCATTGCTCATTTAAAATCACCCATTCTCTCCTAATTGCTAGTCCTGCCATTTAACATAGCACAAGTTCTCACTTTTAGGAGCTTCTGATAAAAAAAAAAAAAAAGGAGCATCACTGGTGAAAACAAACACACAAAGAACATTCAGGCAGAAAAACAGAAAATGCACAAAGATGTATTTCGTAACAGAACATTTTCTAAAGAACAAAAGCAAAGCTGCTCCTGAGGCGTTTGGAGGAAAGCGGTTTCTTCCTATGGCTCCTCTGCCCAGCGGCCTCCCCACTGACCGCGTGTCCCAGGAGGAGCACCCAGAGCCGCTCCTGCTCAGCCCCTCCTGACTCTGTATATGACACTCACTCACATTGGCCAAAAACCGAGCTGGGTGGTGCTAATGCGAGTACAAAAAGAGGTGAGAGCCATTTTTGAAATCAGGTTTGAAGTAAAATTCCTTTTGTTTAAAAAAAAAATCAGAAAGGAAAACATAATTTTTCACAGCCAGTAATTGTCAAATTATGCTTGTGGCAATACAACACAGAATCTGACCAGATGACTTGATTTTCTTCTTAGGATAAAGTTTTCTTTGATTTAATATTTTTTTATATTTTCTGTTTCACTAAGAAGAACAAGCACAGCTAGGTTGTTTTGGGGGTTTATTTTGGTTTTAAATTATAAATGTAACTATACTGGATTCCACTGCTTTTTCAGAAATAAAGATTTTAAGTTTTTGTGTTTATTCTTAATACATTAATTTTGAAAGAAGAGTTGTCACTATAATCATCCAAATCTGACAGCTGTAAAATTGTATGAAAAAGACTAGAAAACAGAAGACTCAAAGAAACTAATTCAGAACTGTAAATAACTGCTTAAAATGTGAAGGAGATTCATGGAGTGCAAAAAAGGAATAATTAAATAGCCACTAAAAGCCAAACAAACTATGACTTTAAAAAAAATCTAATCTAATGAACAAAATAAACTACCAAACAAAATAGAAACAGACTCATAGATACAGAGAACAGACTGACAGCTGTCAGAGGGAACAGGAGTTGGAGGGGTGAAAAAGGTGAAGGAATTAAGAAAAAAAAAAAAAACAAAACTCACAGTCACAGACAACATATGGTGATTACCAGAGGGAAATAGGGTGGGGAGAGGTAGGAGAGGGTAGAAGAGGGATAAATGGTGATGGAAGGAGACTTGACTTGGGGTGGTGAACACACAATACAATATACAGATGATGTATTGTAGAATTGTACACCTGAAACCTATTAACCAGTGTCACCCCCATAAATTCAAAAAAAATTTTTTGAAAATCGCAGTCATAGATGGGGAACATGTTTTGAAAATGTCTGACACCACAGAGCAGTAACTTTCAGAAGCAAGCTAGAGGGGGAGCCAAATCATGAACAGATTTCTGTGCAGAAGCAGCTCTAACGACACAGAGGTGCTGGGGTAGAAAATAAACCAGTTCTTCAATAAACAGCCTGTCTACCGGGCCAGATAAGAAACAGGGAGCTGAATCTCTCCGAACCCTAAAGGATACTCTGGGTGAAAATTAAGTCCCTCTGTTTGCTGCCTTTATAAATGCGGAGGGAGAGCAGGAAACAAAAGGTTGCCATGAAAAGAAGCTGTAAAATCAAATATCTCAAATTACTTGATTTAAAATATGAGCTCATTTTGGCTCACTAAAATACTCCATTTACTCACTATCTCCAATGCACTCCCCCCGCCTAATTAATTAGTAACCATTTCACCCACAGATGCAGGCAAGGCTTGGCATAGCCAACAAAGAGAGAGGCCACATCCTGGGGGATCCCATACAGGAGGGAACCCACAACTATTCCCATTTGGCTTTGCAATGTGTTCTTGAATTACACTTGACTGTGGCCCACCTGATGCTGTGGGCATTCACAATATGTCAAAAGAAATACAAGGTCAAGAAACATCTTCAGTCCAGCTCGTGTTGCTCAGTGGTTGAGCGTCTACCCATGAACCAAGAGGTCCCCAGTTCCATTCCTGGTCAAGGCACATGCCTAGGTTGCAGGCTCGATCCCCAATGGGGGCCATGCAGGAAGCAGCCGATTAATGTGGCTCTCTCATCGATATTTCTCTCTCTCTCTATCCCTGTCCCTACCTTTCTCTTTAAAATCAATAAAACTATATTTTAAAAAAGAAACATCTTCAAACTCAGAAATATCCTACTTGTAACCCCTACCGCCATGCCATGCTACCAGCAGGAAGCAGTATTTTTCAAGCCTTCACTGAGCTTATCTGGTGAGACTTACAAAGACAGATTTTTCACCTCTATACAAAGAAGAGGTTTCCACAATTAGAGCTTTCCAGAAATAGAATTATGCCAACTTCTTTGGTGAGTTCTCTGATATTGGAAGAGTTCAAGCACAGTCAAGGTAACCGCTTATCGGAGGGAACTAACTTACCAAAAAATGAGGGAGTACTGTTCCCACTGCAATCCTAGGGAAAAGGCAGCAGACTCAAATGAGGTTGTTTCTTGTTTTTTTAAATTTCTCTTCCCTAGTTAGAGGATGCATTTTGAAATGTTTTCTTTTAAAAGGCTCCCTCCTAGACTAGAGGTAGCATAAAAGTAAAAATAAAGAAGAGACAACAAATTTTATCAACACTGGACTTCACAGCACATTCCTCCTAATTAATACAAACTTGAAATCAGAATGGGCAGAGTCCGAGATGCAGATAAGAAACTTGAAAACTACTGAAGAGTTTCTAATGAGATATGTAATAAAATTCATTACCTCCTTGAAAGCAGGCCCTAACACTGAAACCAGACTCTAATAGGTCTTTTGTTGTTGTTGTTCCTCCTAGTTTTGTTTGTTTGTTGCTTTGGTTTTGTTTTTGCCTTTTAGGAGGTAACAGCAGGCCTCCTCACAGTGCCCGGAAGACCAGGAGACCACGCCGAATCAGACTGGCCCCAGAGACTTATGCAGAAGCAGGAAGCCAACAAATGAACTCCAACTAACCTTGGCAGGTGGCTGGAACTAAAATTCCACCCTAGCCCAGTGCTCTCGGGAGCCAGAGGTATCTAGTAATTTGTGCTTGGCGGGCACCTAGATCTTACTAAGTCAGACCCTGCCAACTTGGAATTCCTTTATACTTTCCCTCATCTTTCCCATTCCTTACAATGACTTAGTTCCAAGACTGACTAACCAAGACAATAAATATACAAAAAGTTTTTCCTTATATTTATCCTTTATTTTTTTTAAAAAAAATATGTCTTCACTGATTTTAGAGAAAGGAAGGAAGAGGAAGAGAGGAAGAAAAAGAGGGAGGGAAGGAGAGAGAGAGGGAGGGAGGGAGGGAGGGAGGGAGGGAAACATAGATGTGAGAGAGAAACATCAATCGGCTGCCTCCTGCACGCCCCCAACTGGGGATCCAGCTGGCAATCTGGGCATGTCCCCCGGCCCAGAATCTAACCTGCGACCTTGAGATGACACTCAACCAACTGAGCCATACCGGCCAGGGCCTATCCTTTAAATTTGCTCTAAGTCCTAATTAGTGGAGACTGATCTGAGCCTTGTCTCCAGTCTCATTTGGCAACTGGACAAATAAATATTTTCTCTACAAAAACCTGTTGCCCACATGATCTCACTCATTTATGGAATATAATGAACAACATAAACTGATGAACAAAAACAGATCCAGAGACAGAGAAGCATCAATCAGACCGTCAAACCTCAGAGGGAAGGTAGGGGAGGGTGGGGATAAGGGGGAGAGATCAACCAAAGGACTTATATGCAAGCATATAGGCCTAACCAATGGACACAGACAACAGGGGGGTGAGGGCATGAGTGGGGGGGGGGATAGGGAGTAACGTGGAGATAAGGACACATATGTAATAACTTAATCAATAAAAAGATTTTTTTAAAATATATTTTATTGGTTTTTTACAAAGAGGAAGGGAGAGGGATAGAGAGTTAGAAACATCGACGAGAGAGAAACATCGATCAGCTGCCTCCTGCACACCCCCTACTGGGGATGTGCCCGCAACCAAGGTACATGCCCTTGACCGGAATCGAACCCGGGACCCTTAAGTCCGCAGGCCGACGCTCTATCCACTGAGCCAAACCGGTTCGGCAATAAAAAGATTTTTTAAAAAAAACAACCTGTTGCCTCGGATGCTGGCTTCTCTGTGCACCTTGGGCATCAAACTCCTCAGAAACTTGAGTTCAGTAATATCATCAGACTTTGGTAACATTATCAGAAAGTTGAAATCTCAGGATAGCATAAGAAATAGCTATCATTCTGCAACAGTGTAGATACCATTGTTTCCAAGTCAAAACAAAAATCTTTTTATGGTCTGTGAAAAGCCATACATAGTTTTTTGGTTTGGTTTGGTTTTTCACCCCTTCTTACATTTGGGGGCATAGGTCCAGAAGTCTTTTATTTATAAAATTATTATTATTTTAAAATTATAAAAGGTCAACATAGTGATCCTATGGAATGTCTCCTGACCTGAGCATTAAACATACCAGTTTTAGAGTTAGACACCTATCATATCCTGGAATACACACATTTAGAAGTCACTTTGTTCAGAGTGCCCAAAATTTCAGTTACCTGAGTGTCCTCTTCTGTGTTTGTTTCCAGATCAACTACACTCACTATTTTTGTGTAAACCAGATCACTTTTTCACTGAAAATACATTTCTTTAAAAGGAGATTTCTTGGTCTTACACCTAGTGGTGCCCATGCTGGCCAGCTTCAGGCTCAAGTCCCACGTGAACTACTGCACTCCTGTGGGCACAGATGTACCCTGAAGACCAAACACCTCTCTCAGGAAGCAGCTGTACCTGCTATCAAGAAGGACTTCAAGGACAGGACTTTTGACCCTGAGCACCCGGAAAAGTAAAGCTTTGAGCCCACACATGAAGACAAGTTCTTCCAGCTGTACCCCCAAAATTTCCTGCACTAGAAACAGAGAAGAAGTGACCACTCGGTTTGACTTCAAGCTGACAACTGCACCAAACCATCCTCTTCAACCACTAATCCCAGAGGTGAGCAACTGGGGAGGCAGTTCATTCATTTGTTTTATTAAAGATCTTGGCTACCATACAAAAGAAATATTTCTCTCACTGCCATAAATAGAAAGCCAGTATCACTGGTCATAAATTAAAAGCAAATCTAAAACTAACAATGAGAAAATAATCTAGTAATAAATGTTAAGAAGAAACACTTACACTGAACATTGACATGTGTCTCAAGTGAATAATGAACTGGGTCCATGCAAGGAGAAAATTCAATTCCCACTTCCATCGACCTCTAAAACTCCAGCTTTCTTTGATCTACAGAGGTCCAGAAGTAGCTTGGTATCTGTAAGATACCAAGTATCATCGGACCAAAGAGAAAATTCCGGCGCTCTCCCTGCCTCACTTCTGAGGGGCTCAACTCCTGTGTCAGAGAATAACAACCTTAACAGTGGACGTGAAGAAAGGTCAGGTACACTGTAGAAATGGACCAAATCATTCAGAGGAGAAGATACTCAACTATTTTTTAAATGATAGATGCCTCCCAGTGGAGCGATACTGTTTGTAAATTCATCAGCATTAATTCAGACAAACATGACACACTGTTCTTTAAAAAATAAAAAAAAATCACACCAATAGCTGAGCAGTGAGGGCCTTCCATGCATGTTGCTTTTGGGGGTGTATGCATTATTCCTAAGGGTTGAAGAAGTTGGGAGTCTTGACTGACAAACTGTCCCTAAGAGCTTTGGGTATAACTAGGGGTCATTTGAAGTCTACTCCTTTGTGGTTACAGATCCTGCCTTTACATTAAATTAACTTCCTTGGGAATTGATCTTTTATCATTATGAAATGCTTATCTTTAGCAATGCTCTTGGCCTTAAGGTCTACTTCACCTCATATTGGTGTATCGCTACACCAGCTTCCATTTGGTTGGTGTGTTCACATGATACATCTTTTTCCTTCCTTTCACTTTCAATCCTTCTGTATCCCTTTACTTAAGATATGTCTATTGTAAGCAACAATCGTGGGTTTTTTAATATCCAGACTGACCATCTTTGTCAATTAAATGAAGTATCTAGTTTAGTTGCATTTTATGTAATTATTATGTCTGAGTGAAAATTGTCCAGGATGCTATTTGCTTTCTGTTTGTCCCACCTGTTTTGTTTCTTGAACTCTCCTCTTATTTTCTTTTAGATTCATCAAGTATTTTTTATCACTTCAATTTCCCTTCTATCACCACATTAATTATACATGATTATTTTAGTGACTACTATCTGTAATAATAAAAGGATAATATGCTAATTAGACCAGATGTCTTCCAGATGTCATTCCGGATGGCTTTCCTGACAAAGGCGGGCTGGAGGGAAGCAGCCCAGGTCCCAGGGGCCTGCCAGCGGCCGGAGGAGGGAAGCCCAGGTCCCAGGTGCTGGAGGGAAGCCAGTGCCGGCAGCCGGGGGAAGGAAGGCCTACTCTTGCATGAATTTTCATACATTGGGCCTCTAGTAGAGATTATAACACTGTTAATTTATTGGAGTCTAACATAAACTACTACAGAGAGTCCCCTAACTTAATGATGTTTCAACTCATAATTTTTTGACTTCACGATGCTGTGAAAGCGATACCATTCAGTAGAACTTGTACATCAAATTTTAAATTTTGATCTTTTCCCAGGCTAGTGATATGCGGTACAATACTCTCTCATGATGCTGGACAGCCACAGTGCACCATGGTTCCCAGTGAGCCACACTGTCACAAGGGTAAGCAACCAATACTCTACAGTGAACTGTGTTGCCAGCATTGTTTGGATATTATGTTTTCACCTCCCATCCTGTCTACAAAGTGCCCACCTGTGTCTCCTGCTTCTGGTGGGAAGAGGAGGAGGAGGAAGGCAACTACTCTTGAGATGAAACTCAAAATAACTGCCCCCCTGTAAGCAACGTAAGTGTCCTAAGCTTGTTTAAGGTAGGCTAGGCTAAGCTCTGATGTTCAGTAAGTGTATTGAAGGCATGTTCAACTTACGGTATTTTCAACTTACAATGGATTTATCAGGACATAACCCCATCATAAGTCGAAGAGTATCTGTACTTCAACAACTTCTCTTAACAACGTAAGTTCCTTCACTCCACTCCCACTTTTTATACTATTGTCCTGTATTTAATACTATATGCACATTATACCTCCACAAAATATTGTTGTTATTGTTCTGTAGCAAATTTTTATTTAGAATTATCCACATATTTATTGTTCTTGTTGCTTTTCAATTCTTTTTATATTTCCATGCTTCCATCTGGGACCATCATCCTTCAGCCTAAAGAATTTTCTTTTCCTATTGGTCTTCTGGTAGCAAATATTCTCTCTGCTTTTCTTTTCTAAAATGTCCTTTGGTTGTAGGTTGACAGTTATTTTCTTCATCAACTTAAAGATTAATCAATTCATTGTCTTCTGATTTCTATTATTTTTGTTGAAAAGTCACCTGTCAGTCTTATAATAACCCCTTTAAGACAATGTGTCTGTTTTTGTCTCTGGCTGCTTTGTAACACTTTCTCTTTGTGTTTTGGTTTCATTATATGTCAGGTGTGGTTTTCTTTGTATTTGGAGTTTGTAGAGCTTCTTGAGTCTCCATCTTAATGTCTCTAGTTTTGAATAATTCTTAGCCAATATCAGTTCAAACATTGTTTCTGCCCCCATCTTTCTCTCCTCTCATCATTTCCCCTTTACTTACACACCTGTTGGGTCATTTCACCATGTCTCATGGTTCTTATGCTCTTTTTTCTATCTTTATAATCCTTTTCCTCTCTATGCTTCCGTCTGGATATTTTCTATTGGCCTATATTGCAGAGTTCACTAATTTTCTATGTCTAACCTGCTATCAAATTTATCTACGTAAGTCTTCATTTGTTGTATTTTTCATTACAAGCATTTCCATTTGAGTCACTTTTTAAATATATTTCATTTTACTTGTGAAGTTCTTACTTTCTTAAACATATTTATGGCAGCTCTTTTTTAAAAAAATATATTTTTATTGATCTTCGAGAGAAAGGAAGAGGAAGAGAAAGAAACATCAATGATGAGAGAGAACCATTGATTGGCTGCCTCCTGCACGCAATGCCCTTGACTGGAATCAAACCTGGGACCCCTCAGTCCACAGGCCGATGCTCTATCCACCAAGACACCAGCTAGGGCTATGGCAGCTCTTTTAAAATCCTATCTAATTATTCCAATATCTGTATCACCTGTTGCTGTTTTCATCATCAGTGTTACTCATTTTTTTTTCTTTTAATCATTTGGCCCTGTTTCCTGGCATGCCTGTTGATTTTTCATTGAATGCCAGATATTGTGCATCAAAAACTAATGAGACAATCTGAGGTTCTGGCTGATGTTATCATCCTTCTGAGAGGGTTTATTTTTGGTTTATTTGGCAGGCAGTTAGATTAGGGAAAGATCACTATAATCCAGTCTGACTTAAACTGGTTCAAAGCTGAGTTTCAGACTTTTGTAAAGGCTATCTTATTTCAAGTTTACATTTATTCCTAGGGTCTGACCAAGCCCAAACAGGAAGTCTAGGGTGCTTAACAGGGCTTCTCCTCCTTGGTAAATTCTGAACTCCAATTTTTGTTTCCCTGGATCCCTGACATTGCCCGCTTCACCTCCCAACCTTTAAGGATAGCTTTGGCTTCACTTCTTAGTCTCTGAGATGTTAACACATCAGCAAATGCATTGAAAAGAACAGCAGTGCAGATTATTGGGCTCATGTTACTATATTCCCCTTTCCTCTAAGACCCTGATCTTTTTTTTTTTTAATCCTCATCCAAGGATATTTTTTCCATTGATTTTTAGAGAGAGTGGAAGGGAAGGAGGAGAGATGGAGGGGGTAGGGGGGAGAGAGAGAGAGAGAGAGAGAGAGAGAGAGAGAGAGAGACATTGACATGAGAAAGACACATTAATTAGTTTCCTCCTACATGCACCCCAACTGGGGCTGGGGATTGAACCTGCAACTGAGGAACATGCCCTTGGACCATGCCCTTAACCGGCAATCGAACCCCCAATCCTTTGGTCTTCAGGCTGATGCTCTAACCATAGAGCCAAACCGGCCAGGGCAATAGTGATCTTTTAAATCCTCGCTGCCGTGGCAGCTTTAACTCCAAGTTTTGTCTCCACGGCACCATAAGACTGCCAGCAGCTCCATTAATGGTCCCAGCTTCTTGGAAAACACTTTGTTTGGTTTCTTGGCATATCTACCCCCAGATCCCTTATGAACCAGAAAACATACTTCAAGGGGAAAAGCATCACAGAATATTGGGCTTGACCAGTATCCTTTCCTCCTCTTCAGTACCCTGGTCCCTCAAGTCTTGGCCACCTGTTTTTGTACTCTGTCTAGTTTTTCTAGCACTTTATGGGAAAGTTGGTCTACAAGCTATTCCGTTTTCACTATAGACAGAAAACCTTCTGTGGTAAATTGAACTATTGCTTTCATCTTTGGAGCTCTGTCCTATCCAGATACCTTCTCTCTTCTGTTAGAAGCCGCTGTAAAAGCCCTTACAGTGCACTTAAATAGTTAAAAGCCCAGCTACGCAGCATCTAATTATCCCTGGGGAAGGAAAAAGACACGAGTCAAGACGCGCAAAGAGTTCCAAACAAGATGAACCCAAAGAGGACCATCAAAATGCCAAAGGTTAAAGACAAAGAGCATAAAAAAAAAAGAAAAAAGATTTTTTAAAAAAAGACAAAGAGCAGAGTTCATCAAGCTAAAGCAGATTAAGATTAGTTTGTGTGGAAAGAAGGCTCAGCCCAGGAATGGTGGTGCCCATTGGGCAAAAGGAAAGACAGCCTTCACACTAAAGCCATACAGCTCAGCCAATGCCACAGTGAGGGGAGGGCCCCACACAGGAACAGTGGCACTGCTTGGGCCCTCAAAGAAACGGCCCTTGTCCTAATGTCACACAACTCAGTCTCTCCCTGTGTGTCTCTGGCAAACCCGAAGCTTGCCCAGAATTCCTCATAAGTTTTTTAAGAAAAGCTGCAATGCAGGCCCAGGCTGGTGGCTACTGGCAGAGCTTACAGCTGTGTGCGAGCTGGGTAGGGCAGGGCTTCTGAGAAGGAAAGATGGCACCTGTGGGCAGCATCTGAGGGACTCAACACAAGGACATTAGCAGCTGTCCCGCCAGCCTTCTCCCCGACACCACACAATTCAGTCTCTCCCTGTATGACTCCGGCCTCCTCTGAGCCACCATCCCTCTGCTGGAGCCTAGAGTGAGTACCTGTGAGCAAGATTTTGTGCCCTGCTTCTGTAGGGCACCTGGGTTGCCAGCAGCCTTCCATCTCACCTGGGCAAACGGAACCCGCAATGTTTTCACAGCCAGATGTTAGGTGGGCTCCTCTTCCTGGCACTGGTGCTCTGGGCTAGGGAGCCCGGTGTGGGGTTGAGACTCAGGGGGACCTCTGTAGCTGAGACATCCCTCATTTCTTAACTACCACACCATGGGTGTGTGCCCTGCCCCTTCTGTGTCTCCACCCCTCCTGCCATTCTCAACATGGCTTCTTCTTTATATCCTCAGTTATAGGATGTCTGTTCAGCTAGTCTTCAGATGGTTATTCAGGTTGATTGCTCTAAAATTTAGTTGTTAATTTGATGAGGTCATGGGAAAAGGTGAATGCAGCTTCCACCTTCTCTACCGTCTTGGTCTCTCCCACTATCTCTAATTCGTAAAACATTCCATTTAGTTAAGTCAAAATAGTCTCTTTTTACTAAAGTGTCCCTTCTGACCTGCCACTTGGCAACTGAGAAATCCCAAGGCATTAAGAAATATGCCAAAATCATCATAATCATACCAAGATATTTCCCCTGAAGCCCCACTGATTTCCATATTCATTACCAAAATCACTTGAAGATAATGCTTTTTCACTGACAACCTGAAAACAGACATTTAAACACTGACTTTGTGCTGAATCTCTTCAGGAGATACTACTAAATATATTTTTTGCTCACATCTAATTAATAATAATGATTCATCTTGCTTCCCTCCCTTTCTGACTTCCAAATAATAAAAAACTGCAAAAAAAAATTATTTTCCTTAACCCAAGCAGTAAAATACCACTCAAAGCAGGAGAGGAGCAGGCCACCTCTGGTTAGCAAACATGACCCTGGGGATTGGCATGAGGTAAAGGGAGAAAAGGCAAAAACAGGCAGAAACCGTCACTCTCCACAAAGTCCTTACCCTTTAGAAAAGGGGGGTGGGGGGGACCAACAGAGAAAACAGCTGTGAACAATTAAAGAGCAGTACATCAACAGGTGCAAAATGTTCTTGTTCAAATGAAACGCACACACAAGTGCCAAGGAGAGTAACCGTGTTCCCACTGCAGGGAAGACTACGGAGGAAGGCGGTCCTTCAACAACTGTTTACCACAGAGAAATCGGGTTCGCCACAGAGATAAAAACAACCCGCACGTGCACTCTCCTGCCACAGGAAGAAAACGGTTCAAGGGCGCGTGTGATGGCACTTGCCGCCACGTCTGCTCCCTTATCACCGCGTGGCTGAGGCACAGAGGACTGAGTATGCCGCCTGCTAGCCGGCTGTGGGGAAGAGAGCTATTTGCGGCACAGTCAGAGCTGGAATAACTGACTCTGGCCTCTCCTTGAGGCCAGAGGAGGCTGACATCCTCACCCAGACAGGTTGGCCGTACATCGCGTGATGATTGGCCCAAGTCTCAGCACAAATAAGGACACAAGACGTCTTGCAAGCTTGTCCTTTCTTCCAAAGACCAGAGACAGCAGAAAACGGATAAAATAACAGATCCCTTCTACTTGCCCCAAAATTCTATGAAGCCTGGGACACTCTTTAGCCCTTGATCATCAAATATCCTTACATACGTAGATCAATCCCCTCAGCTGAATGCAAAACAGACCAATGGAAAAACACACACACAAACAGAATCTTGTATTGTTTTCTATTATTTTATTACCAAATTTTTTCATTCCTAGGCTGACACAGTCAAAAAACGTCTTGTAACTCATATAAGGCAACTGAGGCTTAGGAAGTTTTTCCCTATGGTTTCATACTTACTAGTAGAAACATCAATGATGAGAGAGAATCATTCATCAGCTGCCTCCTTCAGCCCCCCACTGGGGATCGAGCCTGCAACCCTGAGCATGTGCCCTGATCAGGAATCAAACCATGACCGCCTGGTTCAGAGGTCGATGCTCAACCACTGAGCCACACCGGCTGGGTCAGATCGGTATTGTTTTTCCCATTTGATGGAGCAGAGAACTGAGGCTCAGTGAGTTAAATAATTCATTTAAGGCCACAGTAATGCTAAGGGGTGAAATCTGAACTTTCATCCTTTTGCTTCCAAAACCTGTATCTTTCCAACTTTCCAAATCATCTTAACAAAAGTTTGAGTCTGCAAAGTTTCCCAAGTAATATAAAAGAATAAACAAAAGTAAATGTTGCCGAAACCGGTTTGGCTCAGTGGATAGAGCGTCGGCCTGCGGACTGAAAGGTCCCAGGTTCGATTCCGGTCAAGGGCATGTACCTGGGTTGCGGGCACATCCCCAGTGGGAGATGTGCAGGAGGCAGCTGATCGATGTTTCTCTCCCATCGATGTTTCTAACTATCTATCTCTCTCCCTTCCTCTCTGTAAAAAATCAATAAAATATATTTAAAAAAAAGTAAATGTTAATTTTAAGATTAAAAAAATAGTATTTCTCAGACTGTTCACTATAAATAATATAAACCAAAACAGGCCAAAACACAAAACTGAGCTGAAGATCAAAATCCATCTGGAAGCTGTTATTCCAGATGGAAACAGCAAATGAAGCACCAAAACCTCAGGCCCAGTGTGGAGGAGGTAAGGTCAGGACCAGATTCAGAAGAGGAGTCTAGGGGATGCGGAAGGAGCATGGCCAGCTAAGCCTGCCTCCTCTACCCTGCCCTCAGGGAGAATTTACTGGTCACTCCACACCAGTGCCGATGGCCTCTCTGATCATCTCAGAGTGTAAAATCTCTGAGGGCAAGGACTTCCGCCTATCTATTTGTTTTCTACCAAGACATCTATCTCCACACTGTACATATCACAATGGTTCAAAAAATGTCAGCTGGATTAATGTTGAATTAACAAATGAACAAACGAATGGTAAATTCTGTAAGCAAGTCGAATAAAGTCAGAGCATAAAAAGAACTGAAGTGCTCATTGTCACTGGAAAGGGTTCTGCTTTCTGTTGTTTGTTAGAGCAAACAATGTCCTACTCCTTTCGTTCCCCTTGCAAGCCCAAGCAGGCCTACCAGCATCTCCTCCCTTGGAGCTCAGATGAAAGAAGTAGTTAATGCCGGTGGTTAATGTGAGAATTTAGTTTTGTCTGTCCTATGGGAGGAATCCAAGGCCTAACACTGAGAAATCACCTTCATTTGTTTGTCACTGCATTTGCTTAAATGACATATAGTTAAAACAGCCTCATGACAACTGACAAGTCCAGTAAGATAGCCTTACTGTAATAGCTCCAGCAAGGAAAGGCTCAACAAATCATTTTGTAGAATGGCAAGCATGGGACCACCATTTCAGTCTTAAAGACTGTCATCCTGGTGCAGGGAAATTGGTATGACACCTTTTGGAAAATGAGAGAGTGGTGATGGTTAATATATTTTCAAATATGTTTATAAATGCATAAGGAAATTCTAGAAAGATAAGTAAGAAACTAATAACAGTTATTTATGGGAACAAGAGCACAGAGTAGACAGACGTACACTTTTAAGTTAATACCTTTGACAATAGATTTTCTTTCTGAACCATGTGAACCTGATCAAAAATAAAACAATAACTGTAACAGCTTTTTAAACATGACATGATAGCTGGCTTTCATACCAGACTCCCAATCAGCATAAGAAAACTGAGTCCACCTTCCTTAGACGATTCTTTTGTGTCCCCATCTTCAAGGGATGCTTAATACGCCCTCCCTCACAGTACTTGGGGTATCAATCCTTTATCCTCAAGTCTGTTTCTATGACAAGGAGTTTCAGAAAATTATTCCTAAATATCATAATTTGAAACAAAAACAGATGGAATCCATTTGCCTAAACCTGCACTAGGTACACTTAAAAGGGCTCAAACCTTTTCAGTTTATCAAAGGAGAATAGCTGGTTGATCTCCTTACACAGGGGTCATCTGAAAGACAGCCACCTTCCCTAGCCTCTCCCCCAGCACTTCTCCAGGTGGTCTGACCCACAGCCTGCCCTGTGCCAGGTCTCCAGGCACATCTAAGGTGCCCAAGACTAGAGCTGAGCATGGAACCTCAAAGCCACCACAGGTCCTGGAATGAGAGCCTCTGTGCTGGGTCCAAGATGACCCACCTGGATGGGGTGCCTGGATCTACCCTGCACAGTACAGGACTGCACTCAACCCTTCTAGCTTTACCTTTACCTAAAAATTGCCAGAAATGATTTTCCCTGGCTGGCACTGCCTAACAAACTGCACTGTTTAACAACACTTCATTTAGGCCATAGTTTTTTTTGTTTGTTTTAGTTTGGGGTTGTTTTTTTTTATTGTGCATGGGATTTTTCTATATTAGAGACACTTCAATCGGGCCTCCCACACATGCCCCGACCAAGGCCAGGGATCAAACCTGCAACCCAGGTACATGCCATTGACAGGAATGGAATATGCGACTCTTCGGTGCACGGCCCGACACTCCAACCACACAGGGCAGGTCTAGGCCGTAGTTTTTGTATGGCTCCTTGGCCTCTAACAGTTGAAGCTAGTTCTTATCATCTTATGGAGCAATTAGGACCACTTTAATTATTTTACTGGTAGAAACTTATGCTCATCTATCTAAACCCTTTTATCAAGAGATCCATGGAACACAAGTGCTTCTCATTCACAAAAGAGTTTTATTTTGTTTGGCTATTTTTTTTCCTTCAGCCTCCTTTCTCTTTTGTAGCGCCTTAGAGAGTGAGGGGCCAGAGGATTAGTTTAGAAAGATTTAGCTCATGCATAAAATAACTCCTTTTTTCATTCATCAAAAGCTAAGTCTTCAGAGAGCAAAGGTCATCTATTTCCCCCTCAGTGGCCATGGGAAGACACATGGGTAACCCCAAGACGGCCAGCCAGGCTTCGAGAGCCCTTACAGCGCAATCTAACACATGCTCTCCTCATGCTGCACTCCTACCTGCCTTATGCCTTTCGTGTTGGCAACGCTAGAGTCAGCTGAGCAGCCAGAGAGAGCGAGCCCCACAGTGCTGGAGAAATCTAGAGAAGCAGGCTATTTATTAAAGACTGCCCCCAATAAATCTTTCTAAAAAAGAAGAAACCAAATGCTTTCCGTTTGGACCCTGGCCAAGCTCTCACTTTACAGTCAGCAGCAGGTCCCAGCACTCCCCAACAGAAACAGTAACTGCGTATTTTCCTTTTCCTCTGCAGCTGGGGAGCGAGCAGGAAGTCCTGCCAGAGACCACAGGACCTCCAGGAGCCTTCTCACCCTGCGCCCCATTACAAGAGCCACTCAGGCATTTTCCTTTCATTCCAGCACTGTAAATTCCAGAAGGTACTCATCTGCATTTGGCCTCCATGTACATCAGTGAGTATATAAACTGAAAATGTGAAATCTCTCCCATGTGCAACACTAACACAGGTAAACCACGAAAGCCTCCTTAACCTATCCCAGAATTACCTGTTCTCCTGAAGTGTCACTTTCCTCTGGTAGCATCAATCCTTCTTCGAGCAGTTGCTTTTAACAGTTTTCTTGGAAACGAAATACCACCCTAGCAAGCTGTTACTCTCCTCTACAGAGCTGCTGAAAACTAATAATTGAGCTGCAAACACCAGGTTTGGCAAACTGACTATACAGAAAACCATTCATCTCACCATGGCATTTTAGAGGTCCCCACAAAATCACATTTCCAAAATGAAATAAGCCCAGCCTCCCAAACTGGGCTGCATTGGAACAAGGAAACAAACAGCCAGAGACAGCAATGAATTACACATGGCATGCTAATTACCAGTCTACATCCAGAAATAGCTGAAGACTGCAGGATTTTGTTGTTAAAATAACTACAGCCTTTATTCCAGGGTTGGGCAAAAGCATCTGATTTATTCAAATGCTTCGACTTCTCAACAGAATCACGTTTCTATGTGCTTATCTGGGAGGGAAAGTTGGTGGAGAGAAACACTGGGGGCAGGGGCATGGGTTCCCGGGGACAGCAGCCACTGGGGAGAGCTGGCCATGCAGTGACTGTCCACCGGCATCACCACACCCACCCATGTGGCTGGTGGACGGGGACTCTCCTGCTTGCCCTTAGAGCAGTGGTTCTCAACCTTCTGGACCTTTAAATACAGTTCCTCGTGTTGTGACCCAACCATAAAATTATTTTCGTTGCTACTTCATAACTGTAATGTTGCTACTGTTATGAATCATAATGTAAATATCTGATATGCAGGATGGTCTTAGACGACCCCTGTGAAAGGGTCGTTTGACCGCCAAAGGGGTCGC
The DNA here is from genome assembly GCF_000147115.1 of Myotis lucifugus. Classification (NCBI taxonomy): domain Eukaryota; kingdom Metazoa; phylum Chordata; class Mammalia; order Chiroptera; family Vespertilionidae; genus Myotis; species Myotis lucifugus. Next base: position 76,470 of record NW_005871620.1, on the reverse strand, counting down.
GGCCCACAGGTTGAGAACCGCTGCCTTAGAGGCACCCACCTCAGACCCTGAGAAGAAAGAAAGGTGGCGGAGGAAGCCAGCCTCTGCACAGTATCTCTCAGCACCTTCAGTTAATCCAGGGGAGATGAGTGACCAGCCACAGGGCCCCAGAGTTTTCTTGAGCTTAGATTAGAATCCTGACTTCAAGAAACCTACAATCTGCTAGAGCAAAAAACAGGAAAAAGTACCCGAGCACAACAGAAAGAGGGTCATTTTATGCCACTGCCCTTGGTTCCCTAAGGACAAGATGAGCACCGCCCTCTGCACGTGGGAGTTCAGCTCAAAAGATACATCTCACCCAAGGTTCCTGTTTGTGCTGTGGATGCAAAACATGGCCCACAAGGTCTAATTTCAGAATTTGAAGTTTGAGCCCTGTTTAAGGACTAACACACACACACACACACACACACACACACACACACGCACGCACTAAACCTCAACCTTCTATCACCCACCCCTCCCACCCCGGCTCTCAAGATTCTAGAATGTTCCAGCAGGAAGTCTCCTTCACAGTCATCTGGCCAAGCAAAAGTTCCTCTAGGCTAAACAGAGCTAGAGGAAAAGGGTGTTCTTGGATTAAATACGTTTAGGAAATTCTGGGTTTAACAACACTAAGGCTTTCTTTACTGCCAAACTTCTCAGGGCCTCTAATATGTTTAAAGTTACATGAAGAAACCTCCAGAAAGGGCTGTAACAGGCAGCATTTATAAACTCAGCTGACTGGAAAAATCTTTCCTTTAGCCCACCCTCCTGAGGCCAGCATTCCTCTGAACACACACTGGGGTAGGCTCTGGGCCCACCTCCTGCTTCAACTGTTGGGCAAACATTTGCTGAGCACCTACTGCAGCCAGGAACACGCCGGTGCTGAGGATGTAAAAATAGAAAAGACACACATTTCTCCAGGTACTCACATCTGAGGATTTCTGAGACTCAGGGAGGTGAGCTGCTCAAAGTCATTCAGCTAGTTACCAACTGGTTTCAGAGATGAACTAGTTGCCAACTCCCAGTTCACCACACTTTCTTCCTTCCTACCTCCCATCTCTGATCATAAGAGGTGTTCAGCCTTAGAAATGTAAGATCAGACAGAGGTCTCCATAGAGAAGTCACCAGCAGCCTAGATCTCTCATTAAAATAAAAGACAATCCATTTCCTTTGCCCACTTGAACAATCCTGTGTAGTGTTAATACAACGAAGGAATTCTTGGGTAAGGTGGTTGATAATATCAAGATGAAATAAATATACCAAATTCCCTCATCCGGCTGTCACTTGAGTTTTCATCTCATGGCCAATTCTCACATATCCACCCAAAAAATAATCAGAGTTGACTCCAGGCATCTCCCCTGGGACAGGCCTAGGACAGCTGACCTGAGGAGGCAGCAACACTGGCCAGCATAGACACCAGTCCCCACATCACAGCCCTCCACGGGAGAATGGAGACTTCTCCTATCAAAGACAGTGGTAATATACTTCCAGACCATGCAGCAAAATGAAAAACAAATGCCCACGAGAAAAATTAAGCAGTGAATGATGTACCAGTAAAGGCCCCAAAAGGCTATATACTTCATGTACAGTATCTCCCTCAAGTCTACAAAAATCCTATGTGAGTTTAAGTTAGTATCGCATTTTTTAGAGGAAGTTATGTAAGTTAGTATCTCATTCGACAGAGGAAGAAACTCAAGTGCAGAGAAGTGAAGGAACTTCCCCAGTCACATAACTGGTATACCCAAAAATCAAACCCAGGTCTGTCCGCCTCCAAAGATCATGAACTTTTCACATAACCATGTGCTCATGATCTTGTAGAAAGCACATATTTAATTGTTTTAATATTAAAAGACTGAAATAAAATGCACAGAAAATAAAATGGTTGTGTGAAAATAATGGAACCATGGGTGACTTCTGCCCTTTGTTTTTAAATAATAAAATACTGTTTATAAATCAAAACTGCATGAATATCAGTGAAGGGGTACTTGCCATTAGTTCTATTATAATTTCTTAAGAAAACAAAACCGGGCCTGTCAGTCATCAGTGCCACTCAGTCCCTGAGAGGCACGTGGAAGGCGAAGACCCCTGGCCCCACGTGGTGAGAGGGGCCGTGTGACCGATGCTGCTCACTTCTGGGCCGGAGTCTGGAATTGCTGGAAGAAGCCTCTCCAGAGCTCCCTTCCCCTCCTTTACAGCCGAAGCCCAAAGTTTTGAGATCCCCTCGGACTAAGTGGAAGGAATCTACTGCCTTCTATCCCTGCCCCCTTTCACCTTGGCACTATGCCGCACAAACCCTACGGGAATGAACTAAGGGAGGCAGCAAGGACAGCCTAACAGAACACAGGAGCGCAGACAGGGAACGCGGGAGTGCTGGTTCTGCTCCCATCTCCACGACTGGCTGACGAATCAGTCCTGCAAAAGTCACTCAACCTCCCCAGGCTTTAGGTTTTTCTCCTTATACAAGGCAAATGAAGGACTCAGTGATCTACGTGGTTACTGGAGTTCCAAGACTCTGACTTTTTTATTTCTGCCTTTATCAGTGTACAGTGCTCAATCTCTCACACAAGCATCAAATAAAACTTTTTTTACAATCATCAAAAGCACATGTATCAAAATATACAATATAGTTTACTTCTATTGGAAAAGTCTTATAGCATCATAGGAATATGTATATATATATTTTTTCTCACCCAAGGATATGCTTTTTATTGATGAGAGAGAGAGAGAGAGAGAGAGAGAGAGAGAGAGAGAGAGAGAGAGAGAGAGAAAGGAAGGAAGGAAGGAAGGAAGGAAGGAAGGAAGGAAGGAAGGAAGGAAGGAAGGAAGGAAGGAAGGAAGGAAGGAAGGAAGAAAGAAAGAAAGAAAGAAAGAAAGAAAGAAAGAAAGAAAGAAAGAAAGAAAGAAAGAAAGAAAGAAAGAAAGATCGGTTGTCTCCCATACACCTCCTCCTGACTGGGGATCGAACCCACAACCCAGGTATGTGCCCTGACCAGGAATCAAACCCACAACCTTTTGATGTATGGGATGACATTCCAACCAACTAAGCCAAACCAGCCAGGGCAGGAATATGTATATTGAAATAACAGTGGCTATGCTATTTGTTCAAGAACATGTATTACCTAAAACAACAACATAAATATTATCTTCCCACTTGGAAGTCACCAGACCACTACCCCCCTAACTCACTAAATAGACAATACCAAACATTTCAAGGTGCCAGTTGATCCCTTGCAATCCATTCTACTTCCTCTGTGGGTTTAAGCTTCATACAAGCCACTTGGATATGTGAAGCTATGTTTATGTGACTAGTGGTCCCGGGGATATCACAACTACAGGCTGACTTGTGGGGCATTGTCCAGGCTTCAAATGCAGGAGCCACTGGTTTTCCCTGCGTCAGGCTCAGGCACCGTGACCTCCACATGCATGGCTTGATGGGGGAATGGCTCTACAGAAGGAATCCTACAGAAGAATCAACTTTCGGGTCTCCCCAGGCATGAGGTCCATCCCAGCTTTCCAGGATGCCGGGCACATTATGCAAGGCTACACTTGTCACAAGCCCCTACATGAGGGAGAATTCCAAGCAAGAGAGTAAATATCTTGAGCTACTACAAAGTCCAGATGCCAACAGGGGCCTCGCTATTGTTGATACTTTTGTTTAAGCAACTTCCCTTAGAAAAACTGTTGGTTCAATTCCTCAGTTGCAAACAAAGCTTCCACAACAGCTCTGTTTCAGGGCAAGAAGGGTTTAGCTACAGATTAAATGTTTGATTTTCATTGTGCTTGTCTACTACAAAATATTTACATATGTCCCCAAAAAGTGACCAGTCACCAAACCTCTTTGTTCTTGAGCATTTTCTAAGGACTAATGAACAAAGCTGACAGAATTCACCTTTATATCTATTGTTAGTTCAGACAATTTCTCATTCTTCTATTAACAATCTCTCATCTATTCCATATCAGACTAAACTAAAAAGATAAACACTTTTTACTATTCAATTAGCACCCAGACTAGAAGGAGGGATGTCCTAACATCAATTATGATATAAAAAGTGTGCAACCAGAATTTTCCTAACAACCATACAAACTGTCATCTTCAAAAGGCCTTTCAATGTCCTTCATCCACATCCTCCCGTGTAGGACAAGGTCTCAAAGGGCCCAGGTGCAGTAAGGCTCACTCCACCACTTACTAAGGGTCTCACCTTCAGCAAGTCACTTAGCCTCTCTATTTCCTCACTTGTAGTTGAGGTTTTTTAATATATATGCTAGCTTTGGTCCCTCTCAGTTCTAAAGAAAATTATATAACTTGTTTTCCTATTGAAAACAACTTTAAACTACAACAGACCTCATCCTCAGACTCTTGCTATGTATTCAAATTGAGTGAGTTAAGCCTTTTTAAGAACAGACTATTTCTCATAATTATCTCTTATTTAAGCCATTTCTGACCAGGTCCTTCTGATATGCCCCCAGGCTATAGCCTCAAAGTGACAGTCACCTTGACCATCATCAGCCCTTTTATCATTGGTAGAAACTAGCACCTAACATGTACATTTCTCAGCTTACTTTTTTCTTTTTTCTTTTTCTTTTTCTTTTTTTTTTTTTTTGTCAATCCTCACCATAATATATTTTTTCCATTGATTTTTAGAAACAGTGGGAGGGAGGGGGATAGAGAGAGAGAAACATCAATGTGAGAGACACATTCATTGGTTGCCTCCCACACCCGCCTGGGGCTGAGGATCAAGCCCGCAACTGAGATATGTGCCCTTGACCAGAATCAAACCCACAACCCTTCAGTCCACAGGCCGACACTCTAACCACTGAGCAAATCAGCCAGAGCTTTCAGTTTACTTTATAGAATTAAACTTAAATAGCCACAAGTTAACAGGAGAACCCCTAGAACAAATATGTCATCTCGACTTCAGAAATAATTTAACCTGAATTTAGAGAGAGCTACCACTGAACTTGTACTGAAGGACTCCTCCTGCCCACACAAACCTATGAGCCTGACTCCTACAAAACCCCTAAAAAAGATAGGCATAACTCAGACAGTACACTAACACATGATTTTCTGGGACTGAACGCCAGGTAAAGTGCAATATAAAAAAAAAAGTTTAAAGGTAAATTTTAAAAGTAGCTTCAAAGAATGTTTGCAGAGGTGACAATGACTAGTGAAGTAATAATGACACCTGAAAATTCACCTGCAATGTGAAAAAACAAAGAGAGGCGACATTCACCCAAGGTGACATTCATCCAAGACTTCTTAGTGATGCAGTCAGACTTTTTAAGTGAAAAAAGTATCCTAAAGTTATAATTTAATTCAAAAATGAACCATAAGATAACTATACTACCATATTTCTTCTGTGATGGCAAGTGCTGGTGTAATACAATCTCCCAGTCCAGCCAGCTCATTTGTTTATGATTTGCATTCATTTGCATAACTTATACATGAGTAGGTGTTCTGTTCATGCATCTAAATTTAATTGAATAATTTCAGTATCTGTTCAGAGATGGTAGAGGGGAAACAGAAGCCATAAAATAATCGGTCAAACTACTGCTGACTTAGATAAAACACACAGACACATTCACTACTAGTAACACATAAGATCGACTGCAGTTCGTCTACATAGCAAAAGCTTCCCAGCAGCAATCTAGAAATAAGGTCTCCTCTCCCTTTACCCACTCTACTAAGTTAATATGTCCACAAAGAGATCCATTTTCCAAAAATCAAGACTAGTTTAATTATACAGAGGCCACAGAAGGGTTGTAAAACTGAGTTACAAGGAATGCCAACCCAAGCCCCAATGCTTCAAAGATTGTCAAAAAAATTGTAACTTTGTCAAGATCTACGCCAGTTATTTCAGGTTATGTTTTCATCATGTATCTGGATAAAAGTTAAGAAGTCGCCCTATTGGTGTGGCTCAGTGCATAGAGCATCGGCCTGCAGACTGAAGGGTCCCGGGTTCGATTCTGGTCAAGGGCACATGCCCGGGTTGCAGGCTCCATCCCCGGTAGGAGGCGTGCAGGAGGCAGCGAATCAATGATTCTCATCATTGATGTTTCTATCTCTCTCTCCTTCTCCCTTCCTCTCTGAAATCAATAAAAATATTTTTTTCATTTAAAAAAGGAAGTCAACATTGAAGGTTCACAGCATTCCTCTAATTGGGTGCCCAAGCCCCAAAACCACAGCACACCTGCCTCAGCAGCATCCTCACCAACATCCAGAACTGATCTCCCGGAGTCCACACTGCCTCCGTCATCATCCCCTGGGTCAGACAGATCTAAGCTCTCTTTCCAGGGGCCTTGTACCCCAGAATTACCAAGAAACAAGCAAAGGGGTAGCAATTGAAAAAACCTGTATCAGAACTGATGATCTTCCACAAAGTAGAAGGCTGCTGCCTCATTTATTGCAAAACAAATCCTCTATGTCATAACCAGAAAACAATGTGCTGCTAAATCATGTGGTTCTTATGCTTTAATTTCTTCACCTGGAGCCAAGATTTTAAAATGTTTTCAGTATTTCCATTATAAATTTTGGAGTAGAACTAGGCAAGAGAAAACTTACCCCAATAGTGTCCACTCTCTCCTTACTCAAAATGTATTGGCAATGTTTCATTTCACTTGGTATTGTGAAGGGTATCCCTAAGCCTAAAGACTGAAGACTGCCTAGAATATTTCTAGAGGCTAAAATATTTTATAACTCAAGTTTCCCTGACCTATAGTCATCCCAAGCTACATGATCAACTGAATTAGCTGAAGAAAGCAACAGGAATAGAATATGGGTCACAGAACACACCCAGGAATTGTCTGTCAGCAGCCAAACCACAGATAATATATATGCATATCCAGGTGCACCCAACATTATTGTTACTATTTGCCACATGCTTTTGAAAAACCTAAGACAATGAACCAAGACCTTCATAAATGCTTTCTCAAATAGCAACCAGATAGCTCCGTGAGGCCAGGAAACTCCTGAATCCCATAGTGTTTCCTTGTCACCTGCTGAGCCCTTGGATGGCACACAACCAACACAAGAGGTCTGGCCAAATTAAAAACACCCAACATCTAGAACTTCTTTTTGATAGCCTAGAAGAAAAAAATCTGTTTAAGTCGGACATTTTCCAAAATTTCGTCTGATTGGCTCAAAAAGTAACCTAATCAGCTAGACTTAAAGGCAATATTTCCCTGTTAAGCAGAAAATTCCTGATGCTGTGGCCTCTGCTTGGGACACTCAGTCAAACTCAAGTATAACAAAAGCACAATTTTCAAAAAATAATTATAAGCTTAAGAATGCAGGAAAAAATTCCATTGGTCCTGAAATGGCACATCTTTATTCCTCAGGAACATTGCTTTGGTAAAATTCAGGAGTTCTTGAAGATAAATCACTTTTATATTGAATGTGATCCTCATTGTTCGTAGGATTCTTAAGATCTTAGTTGTTATGGTTTAGAGTAAAAGAGCTGCACCTCAGACCAGGCCAGGCTACAGACTCTGCAGTGAAAGAAAAAAGGGCTGAGCCTGTGATGAGGTGAAAGGTGCACAAAGGCCCCAGAGACCTGAGTCGGGTCCTTGCAGTTCCATTTACATGCTCTGTAACCACAGGCAAAGCATTGCAGCTGCCTGAGCTTAAGATGCTCCAACTATACAATTCAATTTATAAAAGGCTTTGGCCAGGACTAATATGTATTTTATAGTTTCAGTCAACAAGTGCTCAATAATTATTTATTGAATGAATGAATGGAATGAAAAAGCTAAAAACTGATTTTGCCTTCAGATGCCCCTCTTGGTGGCAGAGAGGGCTTTGCTGCTGATTACAGCATTTATCGTTTTGTTTTCTGGAGAACAAAAGATTGAGCCTCAGTGGGAGATGTGTAAAGACATCAGCAGCTCAGACTGGCTGAGGGGAGGAGGGGAAGAGTATGGTTATGTCCACCCCTAGTCAGACTTACTCTCTTGAGGGGAGGGGCTCTTTTGCTGTGATTCAGGGGCCCAAACATCCAGTCTTGATAGTCAGTCCATTTTAGTTTCTTGTAGGTTTTATTGTCTATAAACTGAGAAAATATCTCAGAGATTAGTTAGTCTCAGGAAATTAAAATCCCCGTATATCACAACAGATCCAGGTCTGGCCCTTGTGTGAGCTGACCTTCTCTCAGAAAGCCATGGTCCAGAGTAAGGTCCCTGGATCTGGTCACTGGTGCCAGCAGCGATGATTCTATGCAGACTGTACCTTCCTATGTTTTTATAGGCCCACCTTAGAAGCAAATGTTTGATATAAATCAGCTATGGTTTAATTTAGAATAAAAGAGTTTTTCATTTTTCTGGTATGCTCTAACTTCTTAGAATATACCCAGTACTTGACTTCTAATTAGTTTTATATCTTACTAAGTGTTTTGCTGCTGCCCACAAATAAGAAGGAGGCCACACATCTGCTGGTGGACAACAGAACTCTCAAGATCCACTCATTCTGCTTATCAAAGAAAATATGCAAGTACTAGTACAGGAATAAGGCATAAAATGATGCCTAAAACAAGCTCGTGTGTGTGTGTGTGTGTGTGTGTGTGTGTGTGTGTGTTTAAAGAATACCTGCCTGTAGAATAAATAAAAGGAGAAAACTGAAAAAAGTAAATAAATGAACTCTTTAACAGCTATTAATTCTTCTGACCAAACAAAAATTGGGTAGTGTTCTAATGGCTTCAGGATTGTTTTATCCAGAATAAGTTAGATATTAAGGTATATGTTAAGGTTGTAAGAAAATGCTTAGGATATAAACAAAATCAGATTAATGAAGAGGCTGCTGTTACAAATTCTTAAACTGACTGTATTATTCAGGGGAAAGAGGGCGGGGGGTGCTGAGAGATTATGAAGTATTGGCTCATACAGTTATGGAGGCTGAGAAGTCCCATGATCTGCCATCTGCCATCTGCAAACCCAGGAAAGCCAGTGGCATAGTTCTGGTTTTAGTACAAAGTCCTGAGAATCAGGGGAGCCAATGATGTAAATCCCAGTCAAGGGGCAGCAGATCGATGTCACAGCTGAAGCAGACAGCGATGGGGGCAAATTCATCCACCTTCTGTCCTATGCAGACCTTCAACAGACTGGATGATGTCCGCCACAGTGGGGAGGGAAAACTATACCAAATCCACCAACTCAGATGCTAACCTCACTGGGGAATACTCACAGACACGCCCACCAAGTTAACCTGGGCATCCCTGGGCCCCGTCAAATTGACACAAAGAATTAACTATCACATTGACTACAAGCTATATATTTTAGGTACCCAAAATACTAAAACTTTTCTATGAAGAACCATGAATAGAAAGGAATCCCCTTTTCCTCTCTCTCTTCAAGGTCCCTGATAATCATGGGGAAACAAAGTCATCCAGACTGATATTCAGTGCAAGGAATGGATGCCCCACCAGCAAAGAGGAGGCATCAACAGTCAGAGCCCTGCTTGCTCCTCCTGCCACAGTCAGGAGGCCTGAAGGTCTTCTCCAGTGTGCGGGCCCACCCAGTTCCTGAGGCCACACCTACCAGGGCATAAGAGCTACATATCCAGATGTGGGAAAGCTACACACATAGGGTGGAATCAGTCTTATTGCCCTAAGCCAAGTGTACAGAATGCCCCAGTGGTTCCCCTACAAGCTGGTGTACCTCTCTTGTGATTCCTCAAAGTTCATATGAAAAGCTGAGCTAGAGTGTGGTTCTTCTTTAAGTAGGAAGAAGCCTATACTTGAACATGACTCTTCACCCCTAGAAGCTCAAGCACCCACCTTCAGCAAGAAAACGTTTATTTACATCTGGTGGTCTGCAAACCAGCTGTTCCCTCTGTCTCTCCATGGCAGTCCCCATGGCTCAGGTCTCTAAGATAGGGACAGACGGACCCTGGATGATTTTACCAGTGATGTATCTGTCTTTTACTTGGCAAATTTTATTTTATTTTATTTTTCAATTTCAGTTTACATTCCATATTATTTTGCATTAGTTTCAGGTGTACCGCATAGTGGTTAGATAATCATATAGTTTACAAAGTGCCCTCCCCCAACGTTTCTAGTACCCACCTGCCCCATACACGGTTGTAACAATATTATTGCCTATACTCCCTATGCTGTACATTACATCCCCTTGACTATTCTGTAACTACCAACTTGTACTTCTTCCTCCCTTCACCTTTTCACCCAGCCCCCCAACCCTCCTCTACTCGGGCCATCACCAGTCTGTTCTCTGCATTTATGAGTCTGTACTTTACAAAGTTTTATAGTGGACAACTAGCCATTCTTAACCACAGTCCTATTTATGCTTTCTCCACTAAAAGCTGAAGTTCACAAAAGATTGAGTCAATTTTTTATTCAACTATAAATTAAAGATACTCCTGAAGAAGGTTTAAAGTTAAGCGATTAGACAATTAGCCAACTAATAGTATTAAATCTTACTTATATTTACACATTTCTGAATCCTTCAACAGTTCAATGTGTTGCAATCTACAATACTCTATTAACCCCTTCCAACACTGTAAGAGTTATCACAAATACTATTATATGCCTCACAAAATCTCTCATTCAGTGTATCCATCTACACAATAGGAGCAAATGAAAAAAATAAATATAATGTGATTTAAGTCCCTAAGAAATAAAGTATTATATACTCTGGAACTGAATTATTTTACTTTTAGAATTCAGAATAATATAATAAAAGCTCAGTATGTTCAAAACAACTACTAAACAGGTCTAGTGTCGGAACCCTAAAAGTAATGTGAACAATACCATGCAGTGGAGCATTCTGAGTTGCTGCAGAGCCCGGGTTCCTTATGAAGTCCAACTGGGTTTCTAAAAGCCCCCAACTGCCAAAATGTCCAAAGGCTGGATGCTGCTGTTTCCACAGTGTCTTAGTTCTTCTGCCAAAGCTCTGTTCTTGTTTATTTTTTCTAGGTGGTATTTTAAATGCTTCTAAGTAGGACAATTGTGACAGTAGTTATATCATTACTGCTTTGTTAGTGTCACCAAACAAAGGACAGGAGGGATGAGCCATTGCCAAGGTTGGTAGGATTGCTATTACGACCCTTGATTCACGTTACAGCAATGGTTCCTAAAGCATTTTTCATTTGTAGTCACAATATTGTGCAATTCTGTTATGAACCTTTTTTTAAAAAGTATTGAAACTGTATTATTTCGGCAATGTTTTAGTGTGAAAGAGCCAAAGTTCTACATCTGGCCCTATCATTGATTAAATTTTCCTTTGCTGTGAACTTGAGGTAGTTTTAGTGTAAATAGCTCTAATATCGGTGGCCAAAGTAAAACTTTCAATTTCAGTAAACTCTTATCCTTTAAACAGATATGGAATAGGCTTTTATTGGTGTAACTTGAGCTAACATGATGAAAGGTGGTTAAAAAGAGATCATTTCACTTTAGCTATCTGAAATTGAGGTTGAGGCATTTGCCTATTTTATTCTGGGTTATATTTTTTGTTGAAGAACTATAAAACTGTTATGTTTTATCAATTAAAAAGCCCCACAGAACACAATTAGAACTGCTACAGACATATATCTTCTGTTCAAAATATGAGAGGAATCTAAATTAATAATTATTCCCATTCCACCTTCTTCATGGAATAGAGTAATTATTTGGGGAGATAATAATAGCAATACCTGGTCATTTATCTGATGGCTTCTAGGTCTATATTAGATTTTCTAAAAACAAATGATTAAACTAAAATGAGCTATGCAGATACATTTTGCCTTAATCTCTTGACTCCTTTGCTAAAAAGTTTTTTCTCTCATTAAACCAATGTCATCAGTGGTTTTAATCTGATCTCTATTAATATTCTTGATTGCAGAAATTTCAAATTACTAGCATTTTCTCTGAAATAAACATTTAATCATCTGATTTTAACTTGGGACTAAGTCCATTCCTCATAATAAGTTTGTCCACTCACCCACACTAAGTTCCATCTAAAATCAGAATAGGAAGAAGAAGAATTTGGGAGCCCCCTCCATAATGTAAGAGCAGATGATGAAAATGTATGAGCCTACTCAACAAAGTCATCACAGCCAAGGCATGAGACAAGAATGTAACAAGTATACACAGGCCAAGAGTAGATAATTTATCCAAAAGATGTCCCCCACCACCTCCCCCTTACCTTCCAACGTGAAGCAAGAATTCATTTTTCACATCTCCATATCAGATCCAACCCGGGAGATACAGAACACTAGACTGATTTTACCCTTACCTTTGATCATGTATTAGTAAAGTAATATTCATTAAAATGCTTTTGTGAAAGAAGACAGATTACAAAGCTTTTTAGTGTTCCCAATTTCTAATGGCAGAACATCAACAGTGAAATCTTTCCAACTGCATTTAGAGACAGGGCAAAATTCTTTTTTCCCCCAGCTTTATTTTGGGGTATGACTGACAAATGGGGTGAAATTCTTAAATGTACTTTTGAGTAGTTATAGGAAGAAGGCAGGATATTGGGTCAGGGGATTTTGAAATCAGGAGTTCACTAGCCAAAATCATGCAAATTGAAGGCTAGCTATAATATGCACTATTTGGGGTAGATTTTTAGAAGGTATATACAAGAGTGAGTGTGAGTTGCAACAGGCCTAAGGCATCCAGGGATAGGCAGGAAATACTTTGAATAATGGGTATAACAAGGGGGAAAATCTCTAAGGTTGCACTGATGGATTAAAAGGATACACAGTACTGAATGTTAAAACTTAGCAACTGTTTTCAAGATAAAAATAGTTCTGGGGAATGGATGATGGTGATGGTTGTACAACAATGTGAAAGTTAATGCCACTGAACTGTACACTTACAAGTGGTTAAAGCAGACTGTTTTCCATAGAGCAGCTGTACCATTTTTCATTCCCACCAGCAGTACATGAGGGTTCCATTCCAAACTTTTCATGTTATGTATATTTTACCACAATTTTTTCCAAAAGAGGAGCAGAACATTTGAGAACCAATTAAAGATCAAGAACTAGGTAACTAACAAATATCACAATACTAAGTGGTAATAAGTTCTTTAATGAGAACTCAAAAGAACTCTTGTATCTTGCAAATCACTAAAAAACACTTCACAAACCCACACAGACCCGTGAAACAACTTTCTTTCAAAGAATCTCAGTGCATTTTCTTATTTTTATGAAATTAATGGGGGTAGTGAGATGAGAAGTAAGGTGATAGGCTATGTGGCAGTTGCCAGAGTAACAGGAAGTACAACTCTGCCCAGTCACTGTACTGGGTAAATGCAGCTCAACCCAAGTTCAGAAATAAAGAAAGCCAAAAGCATCATTACTCTTGGAATATAACAGCAGGTAAAATATTCCATCAGACCAGAACCTGCATAATAGGTAGCAGCTTTGCAACTTTTAAAAAGTAAATGTACACAGACAACAGTCTGATGATTACCAGAGGGTAAGAAAAGGTGGGAGGAGGTAAAAGAGAGTCAAGGGGACAAATGGTGACAGAAGGAAACCTGAGTTGAGGTGGTGAACACACAATACAATATACACATGATGTATTATAGAACTGTACATCTGAAACCTATGTAATTTTATTAATCAATGTCACCCCAATAAATGCAATTAAAAAAATAAATGCAGCCCTAGCTGGTTTGGCTCAGTGGATAGAGCGTCGGCCTGCAGACTGAAGGGTCCCAAGTTTGATTCCAGTCAAGGGCAAATGCCCAAGGTTGCAGGCTCAATCCCCAGTAGGGGGCATGCAAGAGGTAGCCGATCAATGAAATCTCTCTCATCATTGATGTTTCTATCTCTCTCTCCCTCTCCCTTCCTCTCTGAAATCAATAAATACACACACACACACACACACACACACACACACACACATACACACACATTAAAATAAATGTAGCCTGGGGTTGCAGAGTGTTTAGAATGAGTCCTCCCCGCCCCAAGGCCCCATCTCCAAGCACTGCCTTACTGCCCTGGGACATGAGAAGTGACCGCTGGAACTGACAAGCCCAGAAACACCACGGCTTCCCTAGCTAAACCTATGGGCTCAACAGAAAACCTTCTGTCCCTGAGTGGAATGTGCAGCCCAGGCAGAGAACAGCACTCCTGACCTGTCCTCCTCCATGATCACTTTGCAGCTACGATGCCTGGTATTTGTAGATTATCTGACACTTATTCAGCAACCTCATCTCCCAAATATGACCGGCCGGGTCAGAGTGACGGTGCTGAGGCAGAGCACCACTGAGCAGCCGCCAAGCCCACGGCGCGCTGTGAGAGCAGAGGCGAAGCATTCGCTGCCTGACGTTTCCTCCTCTGTCCTCTGGACCAGCATGTCCCTGACTCCACTATCATATTCCCCTCGTGCAGAAAAATGTAGAGAACCATGGCAAAGGAGGTCCCAGGGGGAAAAGTGGGAGACGATTTATTAAATTTCAGGCTGAAGCCACGCAGATCCCAGACACCCTGTGTGCAGCAGGCGCCTCTCCCATGCACCGAGCTTGCAAGGTAACCAAGCATCCCCAACACAAAAACGAGAATGATATGAAGTTCAACAAGGAAGCCTGCAAAGAAAAACCCAATAGGAACCTGAGGAGCCCCCTCTTGCGCTGTCAGACCACACAATGCATAACTGCATCCGTCTCCTCCCTGGGCCTGGCCTGGCCTCTGCCATCCTCCCAGGTCTCCCTCTCCCACACTCCTTACATTTCCGAAATGATTTTCCAAGCTAAATGAACTTCACATCTCATGCTCCACTGCAAACACGCTTCACCTTTTTGGAGGTCAAAACCTTACTAAGAATCCCATTAAATCCCTGGCTTTCCCTGCAGACACAGGCACAGTTTCAAGGAATTCACATATGTCCTGGGTCTCCTGGGGGTTAAAAACCCTGTCCCAGTGGCTGCCTCCTTCCTTTTCCTTTCTGCATTGATTCTGAGAAACCCTTGGCAGCCTACCTCTATTTGTAAGAATTATGTAACTACAACAAAGTTCAAGAATCCATAAGGACGCCTTTTGAAGGGCTGGCCCATCCACCCCACTGATAGCAAGATTCTAAGACAGTGATGACGAACCTATGACACGCGTGTCAGAGGTGACACGCGAACTCATTTTTTTGGTTGATTTTTCTTTGTTAAATGGCATTTAAATATATAAAATAAATATCAAAAATATAAATCTTTGTTTTACTATGGTTGCAAATATCAAAAAATTTCTATATGTGACACGGCACCAGAGTTAAGTTAGGGTTTTTCAAAATGCTGACACGCCCAGCTCAAAAGGCTCACCATCTCTGTTCTAAGAGGAGGGCGTCTCAGATAGACTCAAGAGGTCCAGCCAGTCTGACACAGAGCAGCCCTGAAGGGCAGCCCCCACTCCCAGATGATGATTCCTGCTCTCAGTGACTGCCCTCGCACAGGGACCAATGTGACTTTGTGGGGACCGCTGAGACTCAGTCTGTTACAACTGGCATCGGTTGCCATAGGCAAGTCATCGCAAGAACCTGACCTTGGTAAGCACATTTTACACTTGAGTGCTGTTCATCCGGGTGACACCACGCGGGGAGCGGGGAGGCAGGAAGACAGACAGAGACGCTGCCAGAGCCTGCTGCCAGGCACTGCCCCCACCCACAGGCTGCAGGAGCTGCCTCGCCCACACAGAGGGACTGAGCCCACAAAGCCAAATTTTTGAGCTGCTGCTGAGAATCCCATAAAAAGCAGTGCTATTTCTAACCTCCCGCACCATGGAAAAATACACACTCCACCAAGCAACCCAAAATCTCTGAAAGGCTTATTTTTATACTCTTCCCCACGCCCCCCACCCCTACTTCCCCCACAAAAATTTTAGGTGGAAAATTTGCTAGCTTTTTTGCAGTTTGACACTACTGTGCTAGGCCTCCACTGATGTGGCTACCAGCATGTTTGATTTTAAAGCGAAAAATAAAAAGGAGTTTTTCTAATACAACTCTGAGTGTCTACTTAATAAGAAAACAATATAGTCCTATAACAGGAGGACAGAATCCAACAAACAGGCCAAGAAAACTTCCCCAGTACCCAGCCACAGACAGAAATGACAGCGGCCACAAGTTCCTCTTCCCGGCCTGTGAAAGTGGTGTTCTACCTGCTGCCATTCCCGGTGCACTGCTGTGTCCCTAATTCAAACATGGCACAGAGCATCCCTGACGCCCTTGCTGACTTGCAACTTTTCACAGTGCACTCTTAACCTTGGAGTTGAAGAATGAGGGAAAGCAGTGAGATGGAGCTCAGATCCGAGTCCCCGATGCTGCGTAGACATGGGCCGGCTGGAGGGAGGGTAAATGAGGCCTGGAGAACCCTTCTCGTTGGCTCTAAGAAGCCAAGGGGGACCCTAAAACTAGTCTCCCTAGGATCCACCCCACCCACTGGTAACCTTGGCATTACTTCCCTGATGACAACCTGGAAGGTGAGAGGCACCGGCTCCTCACAAGGATGGGACGTCTCAGTCCAGCCTCTGAATGCTCTCAACCTCACTGTAAGGCACAGTCTAAATCAGCCGTGGGCAAACTACAGCCCGCGGGCCGGATCCGGCCCGTTTGAAATGAATAAAACTAAAAAAAAAAAAGACCGTACCCTTTTATGTAATGATGTTTACTTTGAATTTATATTAGTTCACACAAACACTCCATCCATGCTTTTGTTCCGGCCCTCCGGTCCAGTTTAAGAACCCATTGTGGCCCTCGAGTCAAAAAGTTTGCCCACCCCTGGTCTAAATCCTCCTTCAAGGCTGGGAACCCCCAGCAGAATTCGGTCATTTATACCACAGCTCGGAATGTGTCTGTTTGACCTCATTTTCATGGTTTAATCTATTTAATTGTACACTACCAAGGACACATCCAGAGAAAATAAGCATTACTTTATGTGCTGCTGTAGACATCAGGGACTTACACTCAAAGGTGGCACTTCTCCCAGCACCACTGATCCTCTTTGACTTACCTTAAAAGTTTAAATTTAATGCAAATACAGGAAATCCAGGTCAGGGGTGCATTATATCTATATCTAAGGTTATTTTTTATTCTTTTTTTTTAATTGATTTCAGGGAGGAAGGGAGAGGGAGAGAGAGATAGAAACATCAATGATGACAGAGAATCATTGATCGGCTGCCTCCTGCCTGTCCCCCACTGGGAATCAAGCCTACAACCTGGGCATGTGCCCAGACCAGGAATCAAACCGTGACCTCCTAGTTCATAGGTTGACACTCAACCACTGAGCCATGCCGGCTGGGCCTAAGGTTATTTTTTAATTGCTGGAGCATCTAAGTAAGTGTACATTTACTTTTTAAAAGTTGCATCCCACAGGAACCACAGGTCTCAGGCACTTCAGGTCCCTTAAGGACCTTGGGGGAAAACAAAAGAGAGGTGGATTTTCCCCACCTAACCCTTTCTTGTCTGTGCTGGGAGCCAACCAGTTCTCAGTCTGAGGTTTCATTCTCTCATGAATAGGACAAGAAATCGTGCAAAAGCTTGAATAATGATTTCTTCACCTACATTCAGCAGCTCTGTGCTCAACTGAGTCACAGCACCAGCACTCCACCACAACTAACAGAGCGATTATAAATTCCAGGACAGTCAGCTCTAAGAACCTACTTTACACATGCAAAGTTCTTAAAACATCTCAGAATCCCAGTATGAGCTTGAAAATGACCTGAGCCCTGGCCCATGTGCACAGTGGTAGAGCATCAGCCCGCACACCGAAGGGCTCGATTCCTGATCAAGAGCATGCACCTGGGCTGCAGGTTTGCAGGTTTGATCCCGGGCCCTGGTGGGAGGATGTGCAGGAGGCAACCAATCAATGTGCCTCTCTCACTTCTTTCTCTCTCCTCTCCTCTCCTCTCCTCTCCTCTCCTCTCCTCTCCTCTCCTCTCCTCTCTCTCTCTCCTACCTGCTCTCCCTCCTTCCCCCATCCCCTTCTAAAAATCAAGATATCCTCGGGTGAGGATTAATTAAAAAGAAAGAAAGACAATGACCTGAGAAGCACAAAGCGGCGTGCAGTTCTGCAGACACAATCTGCTCTCTAACTGCTGATGTTCAGAGGAGCACTGTACCTTTGTATTTAAAATCCATATACAGTAATGTAGCTAGAAAAAAAAAGTTTTCCATTACCAATTTTGAAAGTTGCTTAAAATAGCTGACAGAGGCAGTAACCCCATATATGGGAGAAATCAGGTACTTATGTAATTTGCAAGAATTATTTCTACTTTTGTTGAAATTTTGTAAATCAAGCTGTACAGTCCTTAGGGGCATAATCCAGTGGTGTATTTAGTTATTCAGTAAAATTCTACTTGAAGACAGTTTTAGTGTTTGGTGGGTAGAGTCAAAGAGGACTATATCTGAGATGATGAAAGAGAAATTAAAGAGCACCCACACTCTCTGGGCCCTGGTAAAAATGAGAGGCCACCTCCACTTAAAGTTGGTGGTGGGTGTGCCAAGTTATGGAAGAAAAAGAGCCCAGCGCATCAACACTCAGCTCACCAACACTCACCAAGCCAGGGAAGATAAGGGATTCTCAAACATCACGGCGTCCTGTCACGTAATCAAGAATCACACGAATGGGAAGTATTTCATCAGTCACTAAGCATCCGTGAGGCGCGCAGCCCGAATGCACCATGAAAGCTTACCACACACCCTGAGAGAGCCCACTGAATGGGCTCCAAGCCTTCCGGTGTCTGGCAGGGAAATCCACTCAGGAAAGAAACACGTGAACTGCACACACGCGGCAACGCCGAGGAACTGCACCCAACACTGACTGAGAGTGTGGTGTGTTACATGCCGCGTGCTCCTCAGCACCTACAGTTTCAGGAAGGTTCCACACTGTGAAAACTCCATTTAAATTCAGGTTTCCATGTGCCTCAATGAGGAAGCACATTAAATCCCTCCTGATTCGCCCATCGCCTCATCTAGTTCCAACAGCAACCACAAATAAAAAGGCTAAATGAGCCTCCAGGAGTGATCTTCATTAATTCATTTCATTTGACAGAAGTTGTATTGAACTCCTCCTGTGTACCAGGAAGTATTTTAGGCCCTAGAAAAAAAGAAATAAGTGTGTGTGTGTTGGGGGGGGGGGGGTCCTTGACCTTACAAAGCTTACATTCTAGTAAGGGATTGAGCATAAACAGTGAGTTACACCTGGCACATTAAAAATTTAGGAAAAAGTTACGCCTTATATTTTAGAGCCTTTCTTACTTTCCTGAAGACTCTCAAGATTTCTCCATTTGAGGCTCCCACAGCCTGGTAATTGGGCAGAACAGGAATCACTGAAATCCCTTAAGAGTTTGAGAAAAACAGAGGCACAAAGCTCTGAAGAGGCACGCCTCAGGTGAAAAGCTGGCGGCGGGCAGGCTGAGGGGGGCAGGATGCGCCTGGCACCCTCCTGACTGTCCCCACTGGGGCTGGCTCCGATGTAGGCTTGGAGTCTGAGGATGTCCAGAGATAACCAAAACACATAGGGGTTATCTAAGCTTCTAGTTCCAGAAACCCCAACGCCCAGCCACTTACACCCCACCCTCCAAAAACATAAAACCAAATGCAGCAAATTAGGAGGTCAACCCCCACCTCATTGTACAGACCATGTGTACTACCGATACAAAGAAAAATCTGCTCACTTGATGTCACAAAGCTGAGAGAAAGGAACTGACATTTATTTAGTGTGTGTTATATGCCAAGTGCTGTATTAAGCAGGGTGGCTCATTTATTTCTCATGGCAACCATAGTATTATTCCATTTATGAAGTAAGAAACCAAGCAAAACAAAAAACTTAGAATGAGAAATAAAGAATCCCTTGTGTCTGGGCATTAAATGCTCAAGCTCAGCAAAATAGTAAAATTATTTTTCTTCAGGTATTTTAGTAAATCTAGAAATATTTAATATATATTCCGGCCCACTGGGAATATGCTTGTGTATTCAACAAAAAGGTCATATTTAATCTGATATCATACAACATTCTTACACCTAGAAGTTGGTGCAACTATCTTGAGAAGAACACCATCTCAATGGTTAGTGCTGGGACAGGTCTGCTTCACAAGCTGGGACAGGTCTGCTTCACAAACATTATCAAAAAGAAGAG
Organism: Myotis lucifugus; assembly: GCF_000147115.1. NCBI lineage: Eukaryota > Metazoa > Chordata > Mammalia > Chiroptera > Vespertilionidae > Myotis > Myotis lucifugus. The sequence goes on along the minus strand of NW_005871620.1, from coordinate 56,397 downwards.
TCTGGCCCTGGCCCTTGTGGCTCGGTTGGTTGATCACCGGTTCGATTCCTGGTCAAGGCACATGCAATTCCTGGTCAGGGCACATGCCCGTGTTGAGGGGACGTGCAGGAGGCAGCCAATCGATGGTTTTTCTCTCTCCCTCTCCCTTCCTCTCTTTTTCTCTAAAAATCAATTTAAAATTTTGTTTTAAAAAAGAAGAGTCTTAAGTTCTACTCACCTTTTAAGCTGTATGAAAACTGATGTCAGTTCTTGAAATGGTCTTGTAAGTGGATGATGTTACAAATGTAGAACTTGAACTGCTAAAAGGAAAAATAAAGAATTTCAGTGAACCATTTCTTGGTTTCACTTAGTACATCCCCTTCCCCAAGTTCCAAAAAATATGTGAGGACTGTCACAATTAAAGGCACAAATACAAAAATGAATAAATTAAGAATACAAAAATAAGCATCAAATATTAAAGAAAAGGAGGAGGGAATTTGAATTAAAAATATGGGGTAAGAGATGTGACTGAAGTGGGAACAAAATCTCCCTGTCGTCAGCTCTCCAGCAGCCACAGGGGCACCGAGTTCTCATCTTCCAAGCAAAGGATCCACACTTGTTCCTCTGAACACACAGTCCTTTTCTTCAATGAGGGGCCACAAACAAATAATGGATGATGTCCTAATTGGATTTTGGGGCATTTTTTTTTAATCATAAACATTCTAACCATGGCTGTGAAAAGACCATTCTCTTTCTTAACAATCCAAATTATCTTGCAAACACACCGATCCACCGATCCTTCATGGTAAAGAAAGGCAGGTCCAGCCCCGTACCTTTTTCCACCCATGAAATGCATATTTAATTTTGTGAGAGCAACACCGACCCCTGCTTAGTGAAGACCTAGCTAGGGTGGTAACATCCGTGATTCTATCTACAAGGCTGTCTTTACACCTGCCCTACACTCTGTTAGTAGAACGTCATCCACTTAGTGCTCCAGACTCTGTCCACTTCCAGGTCACACAATCTGTCACCAGCATCCTCATCCCAACTTGATAAGTAGACTCTGTGAGCACTAAGCCATCCAGGTCACATCAGGTGACCACCTCATGCCTTACAAAGCCGTTTCAGGTAAACTCAAGTCAGCTCTGCCTCAGATACCACGAGCACCTCTCAGCCCGCCGCCTGCCAATGAGTAGGATTACACTCCTGTCCAAGGTTGAATAAGCCACCATCTGTCCAGCTTGTGTGCTGCAGTGTACTCTCCAGGAGACTTGTCCCTCAAAGCGTGTTCCTGCCATATGCCACTCCTGAGTGATCAGCCAATGCTAAGACATCCAGATTTTAAAAATGACTACGTCTAGCCAGAGGATACTGTGAGATTCCTGTGGCGGTCCACCCCACCTCACTATTTTTGTGTAACTCCTTCCTATCAATATTGTGAACCTACAGGCATTATTTTCTCCGCCTGTTTTCTAACCACTGAGGGAAGAAAACAATCCACTTCTGATTTGCCAGATAACAGATTTTATTTCTCAACGGGGAGTGCGCTTTCATCAGTCTTCTTGGCATTTAAATCATGATCAGATTTCTTGGGAACACAAGTCAGTGGAACAACCAGAAATGTACTGAGGTGGGCAGAATTCTAAGGTGACCCCCAACAGGTCACACCTTTGTATAATCCCCTCCACCTGAGCGCAGGCAGAATTTGTGACTTGCTTCTAACCAACAGAATATGGCAAAAATAATGCGATGTCACTCCCTTCATCCAGTTATGCTATTTACCACTCCACTTCAGCAGACTAGACAGTGAGACTCACTTTCTGGAGTTAGAGAGGTGAGCTGCCATGCCATGACAGGGCTTGTGAGGGAGCCACATAGCAAGGATCTGAGAGCAAGCCCCCAGCTGACAGCCTGCAAGAAAACAGGGACATCAATCCCACACCTACAAGGAAATGGCGTCTGCTAGCAACTTGAATGAGCTTATAAGTGGACTCTTCCCCATTCACACCTCCAGAGGAGAACAGAGCTGGGCCAGCACCTTGGCTGCAGCCTTCTGAGATCCTGAGCGGAGAACCAACTAAGCCACACCCAGACTCCGGACCCATGGAAACTGTGAGGTAATATAGGGTGTCCCAAAATTCACGCAAGATTTGAATTTTGCGTGAGCATTAACAACAAAAAAATAAAATAAAAGCCCAATTTTACTTGGTTTATTGAATCAGATTCTAATATCTGTTTCCCTTTGATTTCAATCCCTTCAATTTGATAAGCATTACCAAGTACCAATTATGGCCCAGGAGCAGGGACAATGAAGACCAATGAAGACCACGGCTTTGCGTATGTGCCAGCAAAGCCATGGAGGCCATTTACCCGATGTGCTAATTCCATACATAACCCTATACTGTATACTTTATGAATCAATAAAAAATTTACAATTTTTAATTATAAACCTATGTTTTCTATCAAAATTACTTCTTGCGTGAATTTTGGGACACCCTATATATGGGTGTTGGTTTAAGCTATAAGTGTATGGCAATTTGTTATATAGCAAATAATTTAGTAACTTACTAAATATGGGGATATATAACATATATGTGTATTAAATGCATACATAATTGTACATCAGAACAGCCCTCTCTACCGGCCTCATCCATCCATAAATGAAACTTCATTTATCCTACTTGACTATGAGCAACTTATGGGCAAGAACCACATCACCATCTCCCTGGCATCCCCAAGATTTTGCAGAGTATGTGGCACATGGGAGGCCCTTAACATTTTTTTAATTAAGCCAAATTAAAAGAGTTATGATTTGTCAATCTCTAGTTACTACGATAAGGCCAAAGCAACAGAATTCATACAAGTCCTCCGGGCAGAGCTTAGAACCTCAAAATTAATTTCCAAATGGGTGGAAGACACTTAGCCTCATGCTCTATCCCAAATGACGAAAACACAATTTTCCAGTACTGGTTATTTCATTTTACCTGTGAATCTCAGTCAGCACTTAGAAATGTTATTCACTAATGTTTTTGTTTTTGTTTTGGCTTTTTCCAAAAATCCTTGCCACTTCTCTGGCATTCTGCTATCTCACAGCTAAAGGTTAAAAACAAAAAAATTCCCTAAGAAATTTTTCAAAGTAAGAATTTGTGACTCATTCTTAATTTTCCATTCATATCAATAATTCATTCCCAATCAAAATGGAAACAGCTGTACAAGTCAAATTTCTAATTCTAAAACAAACGTTAACCCAACTTCTTGACAACCTATTTCAAAAGTCCTTTAAGATTTTTCTATTTTTAAGCTGATGATTTTTAATTCTTTTAAGCAAGATTTTTTTAAATCTCTGTTTAAAGTTGAATGTATAAATATACTGTTTCTGTTATCCTTAAGAGATAAATTATTGTCTTTTTATTTCAAAGAAGATTGTGACTAACGTTGTGTTTATTTTAGATTTTGAAAGACCTGATTTACTAAAAGGGATATTTTTAAGTATTCAAATCAGTTAAATTACTTAAGAGAGTTCAAAATAAACACTTCATTCATAACAGAAACATATCATGCTCTCCTGAAACCTATATTCAGGATCTTATTATATATTCCTACTCGCACATAAATCACTCAGTAAACCTGAACGTCATCTCCAAGGTTTATCCATCCCCTGGTGCTCAGTCTCTCAGGCAGCAGTTCTCAAACTCAAGCCAAGAAAAACTTAAAAACACCAGTCCCATGACATACGAGGCAGAGAATTTTAATAAACTCGCCTCTTCTTCCCAGCATAATTTTAACTCTCTTGAGCCCATCTCTATGTGTGAAAATAGCCAATGGCCCACAGCAGGGAACTGGAGGGTCACTGAGATGCCTCCCCGTGCAGAGAAAGAAACAGGCCCAGAAGATGGACCCTACCCAGTTCCCTTGACCCTCAGTTCTAGTAAGTGCCTGCCTTTTCCATAATCTCACAAAACACAGGTCTTCACAAAGTCCAGTGCTGCAAGGAAAAGAAGGCTGAGTGTTAATGCTATGCCCCCACAAATGAAAGCAAGCCTTCAGAAGAACTGTTCCCTTGAGAGAAGGGCACTGAAGGGAATTAATAAGCACAGGCGCTCACAGAGGTGCTGGCGGAGGTCCTCTCACACCCTTGGCGCGAAGCATTTGAGGAATCTACACATGGCTCTCCAAAGTGATAAAGCGTGGTCCTGTGGGCGATCTCACTAACCCCAAGCCGTCTCCTCAAGGCCACGTTCCTGACACGCTTCCAGCAGTTCACACGGCACTGCAGGTTCAGTGGCTGCAGTTTGGGAACCAGGGACTGGTGAGAGGCAGAGCAAGAAGAGGCGGAGTGCAGGTATTCCTGAAAAGTAACATGCGACAAGGACCTGCCTCCACCCAGAAGGGGCTATATGAATGGCCGGTCCTGGGAAATCACAAAGGAAGTGAGGCACATTTGTTCTCAATCTTCAGAACGTCCTCGCTTCCTCTTTAAGGTGAAGGAAGACACGTGTTCCGCACAAAGGTTATGAGAGAGACCTGATCGCATGCTTCCTTCCTTTCTCTGACACAGGGCTGGCTCCCGCTGGGGATGGGGTCCCGTGAAGTGCAGCCATTGAAAACACCATGACCTCTAGAGGGAGACAAGAGGAGAGAACCACTTGGCGGACATTTATAAACTGGGACAGGGAAAAGCACAAACGGAGGAAATGTACTTAACGCTACAGAAAGAGATCAAGGAAAACAGAACACACAGCTCTCCTTCCAGAACCATGTTTTGCTTTACAACATTTTTCAGCAATGTTGTGGTGTTCCTTAACAATGGGCCCACACGCAGGAACAAACATGCATGGATTTTTGTGTCAGATACATTTTCTTTTCTTTTTGGCTTCTTTTCTTTTTGTTAATCCTCACCCAAGGATATTTTTCCATTGATTTTTAGAGAGTGGAAGGGAGGAGGACAGAGAGAGAAACGCTGATGTCAGAGAGACACATCGATTGGTTGCCTCCCACACGCGCCAGGAATCAAGCCTGCAACCAAGGTACGTGCCCTTGACCAGAATCAAACCTGGAACCCTTCAGTCCTCGGGCTGATGCGCTATCCGCTGAGCCAAACCGGCCCCGTCAGGTTTGGCTAGGACTGTCAGGTACATTTTCAAGACACAAAATGCATGTGTGCATTCATTCAACCCATAAATGCCACAGTTTTCGTTTTGATACTTTCTCTCATGGAGCTGACTTGTTTCAGAGTAAACTAATGCCAAGAAATGCTGACCACAGGTGTGTCTCTGTGGCCCAAGGATCGGCTTCCTCACGAGCTGAGACTGGCCTGAGGGGCCCACAGGAAGCACTGCCAGCAGCCTCCCTGCAGAGCCCAGCATGAGATGCAAACCACTGGCACCAGGCGGCCACACGCAGGGTCTGGCCATCGGGCCTCGACCAAGGGCTTGACAAGTTGTCTCTTAACAAAGCATCAGAAACCATTTCTTGGTGCCTTTCAAACACTGAGGGATGCATGCAAAGAGGGTGACTTTGAGCAACTCCCAGCAGGCACTAAGCCGGAGGGAAGGAAGGAGAAGGACCACAAAGCCAGATGTTGTCTATCGGCTGTCTGGCTTACTTCCCAAAATAGAAAGGAAGGACCTCTTCAAAGCAGATGCATTCTGTTTCCTGGTAGAAATAAAGCGTTGCGACAGCCACACCCACAAATCATCTCTTCTGGAGCACAGAGAACTGGCCCTGGGGCTTTCCTGGGGTACAGTCGAAGGGATCGGACTCTTCAAAGACCTGGCCCCCAAAAGCTCCTTGGGGGGCACATCTAATGGATGAGGGCAGTCCAGATGGACTCACACACACACATCCTCTTGGCCAGCGCAGGACAGAAACAGCCACCGAGGTCTGAGCTGACAAGACAGCAGGGCAGGGCGGCCAACAGACTTTCAGAGAGAAGTCCCCATGCCAGGGCCCTTCATGCCCGGCCTCGCCCTTCAAACAAGAAACTCTTTCAGTCAGAGCAAAAACAGTCCACCTGCCTAAAGCTAAACAACAGACAGGTTTCCTATCTTCCTTGCTGGTTTGCATTGAGTTCTTCATGCTGCAAAGTACGGCAGTTCCATCTCCCAAGCTTAATAAAGGCCAGAACCATCTATGAGGAAACTAGGACAAGGCCACCCTCAGACAACACTGTGCTGCAACCAGCACCACAGCCAAGGTGCGGCCCGGGCACAAGGGCACGCATGCGCACAAACACACATGCTCAGGGGCATGACAAACCTTAAGATGGGAGAAGCAGATGTTTCATAGCATAAGACGGAAGGGTGGGGGCTTGAGGGAGAAGGAGGAGAGATAGTTTTTAACAAAGTTGGAAAGAGCACGTTAAGGAAATAACAAAAAAGGGGATGATTTATTTTAAGTGATATTCAAGTCCAACAGTGACCAGTCTCCTAGTTACTTCCAAACTCAAGGGAAAAAAGACAAGACTGACACCTCCACAGAAGATCACAAAGTACTTAAAAGGGATGAAAAACTTGACAATTTTTCTAAGACATCAAGATCCTTTTTCGTTCCTTAAGAAGCAATACTGTCTTGTTTCCCAGGCATGATGGAAGGAGTTCTCGGGGTCAAATTATACTCTAAAAAAAGCATACTAGCACACATCCAAATGAAGATGTTACCATATCTGTATGAGCCAAAACGGGAATCAAATACTCAGTCACTGTGACAGGAAGTCCATGCGCACAACTGGGCCATTGAAAGGTAGAGCCACAGACACAGCCTGGCCTGGGTTCAAGTCCAGATCCACCACTTACTGCCTACAAGACCTCAGGCAAATCACATCAACTCTGAACTCAGCAGCTAACAAATGAAGATAAGGGGAGCCACACCAGCCAGGCCACCCTTTTGGTCTTTTCCGTGAACACTCCACAGGCAGAGATGAACATGGACGCTGTGGAACCACACTGGCAGATGAGAGACCTGACCCCCAAAGACTGGCACAGTGGGAGGCCACAGCCAGGACTTTTCAGGAGCCACAGCAGACTCAGTCCCAGGCTGGCAAAGCAGCAATGTTTTTGAAGACCCGTTATGTCTCAAGTTTCCTAGCACATACTATCAGAAAATAAAAAGGACTAAAGTTATTTCTATGAAAACCCAAAATTTAATATGGGAAACAGAGCAAACATCAATAAGTCTGTGCTGTTAGAAAAAAATGTCAAGATTGGTTTTCATAAGCCAAAGAAAAAAATTATCAATATTTTATTGACCTTTATTAATATTTAACATTAAATATAGACCCAACTCTCCATTTCTATAAAAACTTCTAAGAGAGTTGTTTCTATGTGCTGAGTCCCTAGTACTGTGGTGGGTGAATGCTAAATGCCAGGAAGAGACCAGAAAAGTCACCATGTCACGTAAGGTGGAAAGAAGAAACCAAAGTAGGTCAAAATCCACACTCAAACTCATTCAACCATGCAAACCACTGGCAGGTTGTTATGTGTGCCCACTAAGTGCCAGATACGATCCGGGGTTACATCAGCAAGCACAATCAGGGTGGACAGTCCAACAATAAACCTACTCAACAGGTAAATGAAGCAATTTGCTCAGAAGTGGTAAGTGCCGTGTAGAAAGGCAAGAATAGGGCAGGCCAGGGGATAGACAGTGCAGGGTCGAGGGAAGCTGTGTTGGAGAAGGCTCCCTGAGAAGGTGGCATCTGAGCCAAGGCTGGAAGAAGGCAAAGGGATGGACACATGGGTATGTGAGGAACAGCGTTCCAGGGAGAAGTCCAGGAACAGGAAGCAGCGTGGCTGGAATGAGTGAATGAAATGACGTGAGGCAGGCCACAGGGAACCCACGGGCTTTTAGGCAATGGTAAGGACTCGGCTTTTACTCAAGAGAAATGAGGAGCTACTAAGAGAGTCATGCATTCATTCAATAAGGATTTACCGGCCCTAGCTGGTTGGGCTCAGTGGATTGAGCGTCAGCCTGCAGACTGAAGGGTCCCGGGTTCGATTCAGGTCAAGGGCACATGCTAGGGTTGCGGGCTCGATCCCCAGTAGGGGACATGCAGGAGGCAGTCAATCAATGATTCTCATCATTGATGTTTCTCTCTCTCCCCTCTCCCTTCCGCTCTGAAATCAATAAAAATATACTTTAAAAAAAAGATTTCCCAGATGCTAAATATGCCAAGCCAGATGCTAAAGACACAGGAAGAGGAAAGAGGTTGAGAAAAGCCAAAAACTGGACTCTTCAACCTTCAAGAGTAGCTAAGTAATCGAGAAAACATGCCAAGCCTCAGGTGGGAACCCGGAAATGAGCATTCTATGTCTTAAAGGATGCCTCTCCATGCTTTACTTACACATAGATATTGAACGTTTACCACGATTATGCCAAAGATACAGAAGATCCTAAAGTTGGCTAAATCAGCAGTGAAAAATCAAAGCAAGTTTAAAATACCCGGCGGGTGTGGTTCTTGCAGTGGTTCTCAACCTTCCTAATGCTGCGACCCTTTAATACAGTTCCTCATGTTGTGGTGACCCCCAATTTCATTGTTACAAATTGAACATAATTAAAGCATAGTGATTAATCACAAAAACAATACGTAATTATATATGTGTTTTCCGATGATCTTAGTCAACCCCTGTGAAGGGGTCGTTCGACCCCCAAAGGGGTCGCGACCCACAGGTTGAGAACCGCTGGGTTAGAGCTTCATCCTGTACACCAAGAGGGGGCGGATTCAATTCCCAGTCAGGATACATACCCAGATGTGGATGTGATCCCCGTCGGGTCATGTGTGGAGGCAAGCAATCAATGTTTCTCTCTCACCTCTCTCTCTCTCCCCCAGCCCCGTCAAATCAATTTAAAAAATTAAGTTCAAAATCATTTTAGTTTTGACTGTACCTCACTGGATTCTAAATATTTAAATCTATCAATGGCATTATGATAGCTCTATGGTAACAACAATGGTTGAAAAATCATAACACTTTATTTCCCAACATTTCTGAATGGCAGAATGTTTACTATTCATTAATATGTAGGCTACATATTTGTCATTTGGTAAACTGACCCAGTAATAAACATATATGCTTGGTCTTCCTCTTCCATTAAATTACATGAACTATATCTTTTACCACTTTCTCTGTAACTCCCCATAATACTAATCATTTTGTATTTTCAAACATTTTTAATGCAACACATACCCACATACATATATATAAAAGTACATGTATGCATATATCTTTATATACATATATACTGAGTTGTTATATTAAATATCTATATGTACATACACATATCACATGTAAAACATTTTTAAAGCTTCTAAAAACAATCTCAGCCTTCCTATGTGAACTATAACCTATCTTCTCTTCTATTGCAGATCACTTTTAAGTGCTGTTTGTGACCTACTAAGATGACTTCATGGACCACCAAAGAGTTGTTACCTGCAGTTCTGAAACACTGGTCTAGGCACTTAAATAATTAACAACTGCTAATGAATGATTAACTGCATAACATCGGCTGTCTCCCACTTTGTCCACCGATCCTCCCAGCCTGTAGAACAGAGCAAACTCTACTCTACTAGTGAAACCCTAGGGCGTCCTGAAGGACGATCCTTCCCAGCACAGCCCTCAAGCCTCGTGGAGAACCAGAAAGCAGAAAGGAGCCAAGCGTCCTCTGCTGCAGCAAAACAGAACTCACTCGGTCTGCACGACCCATGCATCAACTTTTCAAATAGAGTCCAGGATCCAGTCCTCTGAAGTAACTTAATGAAAACATCCTACTGCTCAAGGATTTTGCCTTTGGCTTTCACGGCTTTGATAAACTTGTAAGTGGTCATTAAAATAGGTCCAGTATAAGCACTGCTTTACACTCTAAGGCAGGACAGATGCAGACTCGGCAGGTCTGCAGTGAGCCCCAAGGTTCTGCATTTCCAACAAGCTCCCAAGGGGGTGACAATGTGGTAGTCCAGTAACAACGCACAAGACAGCCCTCGGTGGTTTATGGATCAAGGTACCCCCTCTCAGACTCCGCTAATAATGTGTGTTCAGATGCAGAGCAGACCCCTCAGCAGAGAGCACCGTGAAGGCAGGTGTTTAGGTGACATCCACAAGCATGTCCACGTGGGCTTCGGCTGATGGCAGCCCAGCAGTGATGGCGATGGAAAGGGCCATCTGGGAAGAGTAGAGGACAGCACCCAAGCGAGGGAGTAAAGAAACTCAGAAAAGAAACTGACTTGGAAAGCAGGACAAGGCCGGGTGCAGAACCTATAAGCCATCAGAGGATGAAGAGAGGACATCTATTTGGAAGTAGCTCCTGTACCACAAACTTGGATACAGTGAGCCATGTTCAGTCAAATGAGCTTATTAGGGCTCCAGCAGGTTGGAAAACATATATTAGTGATGAAACCATCATTTTAAAAAATGTCCATCTATCCTATCTTATTTGAAAGGAACACAGAGGCTCCAGATATTCCCATGTTAATTGAAAATAGATACACACTTATACTACCTCATCAGAGGTCAAGTTCAGAACACAGTGTCTGATTGTAAAGACTGTTATTAACCAATTTCTTATATTCCGTTATGTCACAGTTTTTATTGTGTGTTTTTAATTACCTCACTCACCCCTCTTCATACTTTCTAAGAATAGTGATTTTACGCCATTCTTAGAAAGCATTTCCCGGCATCTCCTACATGAGGTCACCAAAAGATAACTATTGGAGTTGAAATTCTACCCATCTGGAGGCCACTATTGACCAACTAAAGTATGGACATGCCATTCTACATGCTACTGAATTAATAGAGTAAAAATAAAATCCCAGAAAAGGCGAAACCTACACTCGGACAGCCTTCTCTCACTTGAAGTCACGCAGTCTCTCCTCATTCTTATGGGTTTCATTAAACTAAGAAGCACAGAACACACTGTAAACCGATTTGCAAGTTTCCATACTTGCTGCCAAATTTCCACTTCTGAAAAACTAATTTCAATTTTTTTTAAAAAAAGAAAAAGTAAAACTAACCTTCTAGTTCTTCACATGGTCCAATTTATCTAGAATGTAGGATAAAAAGTTGGAAGAAAGAAAATCAATCCTTGGTAAAATAATGCAAATGTTAATTTATTGTTTTTATTTTTTAATTTGCTACATTGTCTCAGAATCATTTCCTCCTCTGAGATCTGGAAAGTTTTTAAAACATGGACACTGCCAAACAATGACCTTGTTGTAAGCCAAAGTTTAGCTATTTTTAAGGAATTTACTACCTTTTAGCTGAAGGAGTTCTCATGAAAATCCTTCCAAACCACTAACTTGGTAAGAATTTTTACAGGTTTACAATATAATACTGCATAGCTTCTAAATGTTTCAGGGTTTTACTTTGTGCATGACTTCAGTCTTTAAGAAGGCAGTGCAATCTAAAATTAATGACCCAGGTCAGAGAAAGGGAAGCGAACAGGGGGAAAGCCATGAAGTGACTTCAGTATAGCAACGCTACAGGGGAAGATCGAGCTATGAGCGCAGTATGCTTCAGCTGCTAAGTACTAGACAGAAGAGTGATTTTGAAAGCATAGCATTTTGCAACCACTGACTTATTAAAATATCTCCCTTCCTTGGTGTCAACAGTAAATTCCGATATGCATATGGAGACCAATAAGCACCATGTTTTCAGATCCTCAGATGAAACTAAGTCCCACTTAGCCAGAATCCAAACAGCAGGGTCATTCAAATAACTGAATTTTTGTGAGAAGGAAAAGAATTATAACCACAAGACCTCAGCATGCAATGGCTGCCTGGAGCAGGATGGAGAGCGGGGAGGAAAGAAGGGTCAAGCCAAGAGAAGAAAGCAAGAAGAAAGGGACCCAACGGGAGAGGAGGGTAAAAGAGGAAACTGAGGCACAGGAAAAAGTATGGACTGAGAGGGAAGGCACAGAGTCAGCACCATCTGCAATCCATCAAGAGATACGAAATATTCTGCCATAAGATCATAAAAACAAAGGAAATCGGTATAACACTGAGGTCTTCGCCCAAGAGGAAAATCTCTCTCCGTACACATCTCGAAAAGTACAGGAATACAAAAAAGCTTAGTGAGAGAATGCACGGGTCTGCACATTACTTAAATCAAAGCTCAGAAAAAAACAGTGACTCACAGGCTGTGTTAGTTCTCATCATAAGGCAAGCTGTTACCATGGGCCCCAGGTAAGCCGCTGGACAATGCTCACGGGTGAGGTACCATGCTAGTCCAAGTGAGGTTCCTGTACCTTGGGCAGGCTTCAGCCTCCCGGGAAGCAATGGACGGGAATGACCAGTGAAGAAGCCGAGCTGCATACTACACCAGCAGTACACGGCATGAGGAGCTGGAGCTGCGTGAAAACAGACAGTTCCTCTCAAGCAGACGTGCTCTGCATGGGTTGTTTGTATTTTTATTTTATTTTATTTTATTTTATTTATTATTTTATTTTACTTTTATTTTACTTTTATTTTTTTATCCTCACCTGAGATATGCTTACTGATTTTAAAGAGAGTGGAAGGGAGAGGGAGAGAGGGAAACATAGGTCGGTTGCCCCCATGCACACCCCAATCATGGATTGAAGCTGCAACCTAGTTTTGCGCCCTGATGGGGAACTGAACTTGGAACCTTTTGGTGTATAGGAAAACGCTCCAACCAACTGAGCCACCTGGCCAGGATTGCATAGGTTTTTTTAGAAAGTGAATTATCATGCATAGGCTATCCTCTTGAAAAAGTTCATAATCCTGACAAAACTGCCCTCATTCCTCTCAAATCCCACCACAACATGTGACAAGAGGAGTTGGTGCTACTGGTTTCAAAATAAATAAGAAAGAACACTCTTATGATAACTGTTAATTCTGCAGGCCTGTGCACACACATGAAACACATACACACACACACACACACACACACACACACACAACTCAGATGACTGGAAGTAAAGTTTTCAAAAGTGTCAAACATTTCTCTGATAACTTAAAAGTGTATGATGCCCTAACCGGTTTGGCTCAATGGATAGAGCGTCGGCCTGCGGACTGAAAGGTCCCAGGTTCGATTCTGGTCAAGGGCATGTACCTTGGTTGTGGGCACATCCCCAGTAGGAGGTGTGTAGGAGGCAGCTGATAGATGTTTCTCTCTCATCGATGTTTCTAACTCTCTATCCCTCTCCCTTCCTCTCTGTAAAAAAATCAATAAAATATATTTTTTTAAAAGATTTTTTAAAAAGTGTATGACTACACAATCTTGTGCAGAAAATGTTTCTAATACATTTAATCACTTGCCCTTTCAAGTGAAAGTACATTTTGCAAATATAGGTATAACTGAAGACTGCTCTGTAATTATAGAAGTCATCTTTATAATTCAGAATTGCAGTCTGAGAATATTTTTACCAACCTCCCCCTTGCCAAAGACGCCCTGTTGAGTATAGCCTAGACCTAGGCAGAACTCAGAAAATGATGTTACAACAGGAAGAGATTTCATGTGAAAGTGGATCTATCATTGGATTAACATAGAAGGTTTTCAATCTCATTGGAAGATAAAAATCACAACTTTTAGTATTGCTCTTACTCAGAATTCTGTTCATTTCAATTCTACACCAAGGCAGCAACTTTCCACCCAGGGACACTGTGATCAAAACTATAGCTCACACCCTGAAAGCAACTCCAAGATGTGGTGTGGGGGACAGGGCTCCAGGGATGTGACCAGGAGTCCGGCCAGAACTTCAGGGCTGGGTTCCCTGTAAACCAGCTTCCTTCCCTCCATGTATAAGCTCTCGCCAGCTGCCATCCCAACATGAAAGCCACTTCAGCAGCTTTTCTTTGATCTAAGACGATCCTTTTGCCAATTAAAAAACAACTCGTTCTCAGCCAGTAGAATTCCAGAACTGGGGAAGGCAGCCATCAGAGACCCTCAGAATTCTTCCACCTCTGGACACAGAACCATCAGACAAGAAAGAAAAGAACAAACAAAACCCCGAGTTTGGTGCCTTCCCCAGTTTGCGGCATGCACTTAGCCATCAGTACTGAATCCAAGGCCCCAGGCTTTGTGCAGGAAGAATAAAGCATATGCCGTGCCCTCAAGGAGTCAGGGGTCTACTCATGGAAATAGAGCTGGTAGCAGAATGATTTAACTATTTATAGCAAAATGGTCTTTTGTGTTGCTGGGTCCAAAAGGGGGGTGGGTAAATGCTGCTCACCACTTGGCCTACAGAGCAACTACAGCAAAAGTGTTTTAATCCTTATTAAAACACATACTCCTGGGCACCATCTCAGCTCCCCTGAGTAAGAATCTCTTGGGGGGCGGCGAAGGGGGGCTCTAGGAATCTGGATTTTAACAAACTACTCAATTCCTAAACACACCAACATTTGAAAAATATTTGAGTTTCGAGGTCTATCTATGTGAGGGAGAAAGGAGGCTTCGTGTTCAGAGGCTGCAGGAGAAGAGCTGGAGGAGATGGAGACAGAGAGGCAGGCTGAGAAGGCTCCATGGCGGATGGAGCTCGGAGCAGCTGAGCGAATGTTCTCCAGGACTAGGAGGGGTGGGGGCACCCCGACCCATGTGACTCCAGCAGACTCTGACTGGGTACCAAGCAAGCACTTGATTCATGAATAGACCACCAATAACAAGGAAGTGGGTGCAGTGTGTGAGTGACAAGTCCTGGGCTATACACTCCATCCTCAAATGACTGCTATGAGCTGTCTTACCTTTCTTGGTGAGTCAGGGTTCAAATGAGATTTAATTGCTCTAGAAAAATAAAGAGATGAGCCATGCCTTGCTCCTAAGTGCCATGGAACAATTCATTCCTGTGACACATTTCAACAAGTGAAGATGAGCCCAGAAACACCTCTGTGAGTGACATCCGTGCTAACGGAGGAGGGTGGCATTCCAGACACAGGTGCTGGGAAGGGGTTGGTCCGTTGGGTGTCACTAGAGAAATTGGGTGAAATGGGGAGCAGTGGAAGAGGGGGCTGGAGACAGCGACCCAAATCAGGCCACTGTGACCCTGTGGCCACACAGGCAAGTGTGGCCTTTACCTTTTGAAGCAAGGCAGTGGCAGGCCAGCTGTGTGGACTAGGTAGCTGGAGGGGTGGTCCTCAGAGGGCAGGGTCCCAGACCAGGGGCATCCGCATCCCCTGGGAACATGTGATGAATGCACATTCTCAGGTTCCGCTACACACCTACCAAATCTGAGGAGCCCTCCAGCTGGTCTGACACACACTGAAGTCTGCCCCTCTGCCCTCAAGCACAGGGAAGAACCTGTGGGGATGGGAGAGAAAAAGCAGGGATCCATGGCAGAGCAATCTGTCCAGAGGCTGTTGGAAAAGTTCGGGCAAGAAACGCTGAGACTCTAAGGCAGTAACTACATGTAGGAATGGGGAAAGTCATGCAAAAAAATACTCAGAAGTAAAATTGCAGGACTTGATGATATGGAGATCGGATGTGCAGAGAGGATGGGGAGGAGCCAGAATAAACCCAGGTTCCTGGCATGGGTACCCAGCTTTAAATCAGGTAAAGAAAAGAGAGCCTTTACATCATCGTACAGATACATTTACCAACGTCTGCCTCCAACTTGAAACACTCGAGTCTGTTTATAAGCCACCTCGGAATTTTCCAGACTCAGGAAGATTGCGTTTCAAATGCTTTTCTAAAACAGCACAGTTGTGAAATACACCCCTGTGCTTTTTGCAGACATTCTTCAACTACATTTTTCTGCAATGCATCTCGGAAAGCTTTATAAACAACAATTAATCCAGATTCAAAGTCTTGGGAGAAGTGAAAGGCTACAGAGAAATTACTTCACACAATCCAAAGCGCAGCCATTTGCAAAGGAAAGTATTATTCAATGCTCAGCGCCCATCACAATTTTGAAAAGAAAGGAAACACAGTACAGGGTCTAATACAAAACACATGTTAAAGGTTTCTCTGCCCAAGAATGTTATTTACCTAAGTTATTGGACTTGGAATATTTATGAAAAAAGTCCATTCTTAATTAGCTCTACTCAGAAAGGATATTGTATAATTGAATGATAACAAATATGTTAAAATCATTCATTTCTGGCTTTATAAAATGTTTTTATTCTTATCGTGAAATATGGGTGTTTAATGTTCTGGATATTCCCTTTTAAAGCAGCAAGGCGCCCCCTGAGGATGTGACCCCGGGGCTCTGGGAAGCTTTCCAGCATCTCCAGGCCGGTCCTTCCCTCGGCGGCTGAACGCAGAGCAGCCGTCCTCATAGGCTGGGCAGGACCATCAACAGCCACTTTCCTCCCCCACCAGCCCCGCTCTGTGAAATGGCATCCAACTGACCAACAGCAGTGCAGGGCCTCCGAGGGGAGGAGCAGGAGGGACCGTGCACCCCTCCCTGAGTCCATCACAGCACACTCCAGACCTCCTCTCACACCATCCTGCACTCAACAACCGCCTTCCAGACTTACTCCAGGGTTACATTACAGTTTCTCCAAAATTCTAAAGTCATGCTGACTGGATGTTATTAAGTGAAGTAAGATTACTAATACAGCAGAAGCTGAAGCTCAGCTGTAACTCAGTCATGACCCTCAGAGAGGCTGTGTGGTCAGACGGACCTGGGTGCTCACTTAGAATCATAACCAACACTTAGGACAGGCCAGCCATGTACCAAGCACTTTACATTATTAACTCTGAAATCCTGATAAGAAAGAACTCTAGGCAGTGGGTGATACTAGTACCGCCATCTTCCTCTTACAGAGGGAAGGAATGAGGCACAGGAAGGCTGGGTGCATCATCCAAGATCACTCAGCTGGGAATGGGCAGAGCTGGGATTGAACCAGCAAGTGGTGCGAAATGCCACCACGAGTCACTACCTCTCTCCTGGCCACCTCCTGCCCTCTTGAGTCTGGGTATCTTCACCTGGTACCCTCACTGGCCTCTCCAGGCTGCTGTGAGAGCCGCTGGGATGCAGACGGGGAGGCTGGCACACGGCCCTTGGGAGTGCGCACATGGGCAGTGCTCAGAGCTCCGTCCCTGTGTATGAAACTCTCTGTGGGTCCTCCCGTTCCCACAGCGTCACCCTCTTTGGTCTCTCTGGCCCAGCTGCACGTGCAGTCCTGAATCCATGGTCCCCTCCACCTTCGCCTTCCTAAGCACACACCACACAGGTTCCACACACGGGCCTGGAGTGACACTGTGGCCAGAGAAGCCATAGTTCTTGGGCAATCTTCAGTATAGATGAGGTCTTTACAAATCCTGGAGCTCATCCCTGAAATTCCAAAGTAGGACAGAAACACTGCACTTTCTAACAACATCGTCTAAGTTTCTACCCACAAGGTTAACTTACAGGTGGGCGTCTCCCTAGCTCTGTGGGCCTAGTCAGTGCTGCCTTTAGCAGAAAATCTCCCCAAAAGTTCTGAAGGTCTGAGGTTGAAGCGTGTGACTGACAGAAAGAATTTTTAGCTGAACTTGGATTTTTACAAATATTTGCTGAAGTCTACCCTGTCCCAGACAGAGCATTTTCTCTAAATTATCTTCCTATAAGTGAAGAGTCTCGGCGAGCTCTAACAACAGTTCACCAGGAGCCAGGAATCCAAGTCCCTGGCTGAGAAACCACATTCTTTCTTGGTAAACAATACAAATATCTATCATCTAGTAAGCAGAACAGCAAGAACCCACTGGTCTGTTTTTCCACCAGTAAATGGAATGTTGGAGCAGGTTTTGCTGTTCACTGGAGCCAGGACTAAGTGCCCCAGTAGCTCAGCCTCACCAATGCTCCTGTCACCTCCTCAAGCCTGCGCACTGAGACGGTGCATCGTAGCTGGGCTCCGGAAAGCACTCCTACCACCATTTGGTGAGCACCCCCTCATCTAAAACAGGAACACAGAGGCCCTGACCTGGTGGCTCAGTTGTTTAGAGCATCATCCCGTGCACCACAGGGTGTGGGTTCCATCTCCAGTCAGGGCACATACAGAGGCAACCAATCCATGTCTCTCTCACATCAATGTTTTTCTTTCTTTCCCTTTCTCTCTTTCTTTCTCTCTCTCTCTCTCTCTCTCTCTCTCTCTCTCCCCTGCTCCCCCCCTCTAAAATCAATTAAAAAAACAAATCCTCAGGTGAAGATTATAAAAATATAAAATAGCCCTGGTCAGTTTGGCTCAGTGGATAGAGCATCAGCCTGCAGACTGAAGGGTCCCAGGTTCAATTCCGGTCAGGGGCACATGCCTGGGTTGTGGGCTCAACCCCAGTAGGGGGCGTGAAGGAGGCAGCAGATGAATGATTCTCTCTCATCATTGATGTTTCTATCTCTCTCCCTCTCCCTTCCTCTCTGAAATCAATAAAAATATTTTTTTAAAATAATAAATAAATAAAAATAGGAACAGGGAAGAAATGTCAATATGCCAGAGAAGGAACGGTGAAAGCAAGCTGGGCCATCTGACCTGGAAAAGAGGAAAGTCAGATGGGGTGTCGAGGTATCTGCAAATATCTGCAGGGCCAACATGGAAGAACAGTAAACCTTGCTCTGAACAACAGGCCAGAGGAGGCCACGGGAGGCACATTTCAACCCAGCCTAGAGGGGTTCCAGCTGCTGCATGGTCCTTAAAATGGGCTGAATTCAGTGATTAGGCCCCCATCCTTAGAGAGGCTCAAACTGAGGATAGATAGCTCCTTTTTGTCAAGTAACATAGCAGATGGAATTCAAGGGGAAGTGAGCACAGGTGACCATTCATGTCTATGAGACAGAAGGTCAAAAAAGACAAGTTAAGTTCTAGAAAGACATCTACAAGGAGGGAAAGAAACAGTGAGAGAAAAGAACAGCAACAACAAATAACACAATATGGAGAAGGAAATAACTGGCTGAGTCACAGAAATGCTACACTTTAGAATCTCGCCATTTCCCACTAATTGTGATATGCACCCATTCATTCCAAACATGATCAAATTTGGCGAAGTTCATGTTAAACCAATACTACTCAGCTATTTGTCAAAACAGATTAGAGCAAGATTTGCAAAGCCTTTAATATACTTAAGTTGATTATGACTACATAAAATACAACTTTATCCAGGCAGTTTACCAAGGCAAAGAAAGGCTTTGGTGCTCTCAACAGGGCTGCTGAAAAGCAAGAGAAGGTACTGTGTTCACAGACATCAAGGGAGCAATTGGATAAGAGGGAACATGTTTGGTGCCATCGTCAAAAAGAAGCCCAAGGCAGCACATGGTTTGGCACACAGACCACTCAACTGACATTGAAAATTAGGAGATCATAGCAATGACCTTCTATAAAAAGCAGTATGTGCTCTTAGAAAGTTATTTGAAAATAAATTATAGCCTTTTCTTTTTTTTTTTTAAATATATTTTATTGATTTTTCACAGAGAGGAAGGGAGAGAGATAGAGAGTTAGAAACATCGATGAGAGAGAAACATCGACCAGCTGCCTCCTGCACATCTCCCACCGGGGATATGCCCGCAACCAAGGTACATGCCCTTGACCGGAACCGAACCTGGGACCCTTCAGTCCGCAGGCCGACGCTCTATCCACTGAGCCAAACCGGTTTCGGCATAGCCTTTTCTTTTTCATACAGTCTTTTCTCTTTAAGGGGAAGATAGAATGAATACTCTGTGTTTTGTGAGTAGGATGGATGGATGGATGGATGGATGATAAATAGATGATAGACAGATGATAGATAGATGATAGATAGATAGATAGATAGATAGATAGATAGATAGATAGATAGATAGATACAGAGAGACATTAGGTGATTGGTAGATGTGATAAATAGGTAGAAACAGATATAGATGATAGGTAGGTAGATAGAGGGGTAGGTAGGCAGATAGACAGAAAGAAATACATATTGACAGAGACAAACAGATAGGTAGATATGATAAACAGATGAACAGACAAAAACATATAGATAATAGATGGATAAAATCAGAAAACAAGCTAAAGAAACCACTGAAAGAAAATGAATCAAAATCATATAACAAAGCATGATATACATAAAACAGAACATTCTAAGGATTTGGTTTCTTTTTATTTAATACTTCTCTAAGAGCTACAACTATGGGACGTTTTAGTGTTAAGACTCATTTTACCCAAGTAGATAGATATCAGGAGGTAGCCACAATCTATACAATTCACCCTTCACTTTGGAGATAGTGTGAAGTTGTACATGTGCTCCAGGAAAACAGTTTGTTTCAGAAACATACTGTCATCCTGAATTGAGCATAAAATGATAAACTATAACCCGGTCTGGGGACTCAATGATCTATCATAGCATGGGGCCCAGCAGTTGTACATGGCAGCAACACCTGTCTATTCTGGATTTAAATTATGAGTCCCCTTTAGAGAGCATTTTCTGGGAAGACTTTGTGTTATAGAGGTTTAAAGGCCAGTTGTTTTGGCCTAATCCTTCTTCTGCCTCATTTTAACATTATCAGTAATCTAGTTAAGGAAAGAGGAAAACTGTATCATGAGACCAAACCATAGCCCAATAAGCTAGAAAGAAAAATTATTGGCCTAAAGAATGAATTAGTGAACAATACATTTATCAACTGCAAATTTCCATAAACTGTAATCAAATCACAAAAGCTTTTAGGGAACCTGGTAAAAGGGAAGAAGGGCAACTGTGAAAAAGTGTTTAACCTTCAGTACACAGGTGATAGATTACTCCATTCCCCGAACTCCCCTCTAGTCATTTTTAAACACTTCTTTAAAGAAACTTGTATTTTGAAGTCATGAAAGCAAAATTTAAGTAAATATCCAAACTTATCGACCATAAAATATTCAAGAAAATGTATCACATTTCCAATGTTTCACCCATGTCCCCAATGGATTCCATTTTAAATGCTAACAAAAAAAAGAATTTCATATAATTCACTGATTAAGACAGATCAGGAAGTCAGAGGAAAAAAACCCTCCCATCCCTTTAGAGATGAGCTTCTTCACCGTCAAGCACAGAAGCAAAGTAGGGCCACCTACGATGAAGGAGTGTGCTCATTCGGACCTCAGCAGTTTGTGACTATCTGTCTTGGTTGGAAAAAATGAATTTGGAACAAGGGAATTGTTTTTTCTGAGTAGTAAGTAAACAAATGAAAAAGGAATAGAAACAGACACTGGATTTCTGACATCTTCTCACCCACCATCTGGCCAAGGTATATGCTCTAATCTTAACCCACTCTATCCATCTATCAAAACTGCCACTAATTCTAAGGCATTTTCAAAGGGTTTCTCAGCCTCAGCACTACTGACATCTGGGGCTGGATAATTCTTTGTTGCAGGGGCTGTCCTGCGCATTGTAGGTTGTTTAACGCCATCCCCGGCCTCTGTCCAATAGATACCAGTGATACCCCGACCTTCCCCACCCATGTTGTGACCATCAAAAAGGTCTCCAGACTGCCAAATGTCCCCTGGGAAACAAAATTGCCTCCAGTTCAAAACCACTGCTATAAAGCATCCAGACTCATTAAAAAAAATACCCCATATAATTGTTCAGTTTCTCACAATTCGCAAGGCTATACTCTAAACCCCAGACAGCCAACGCAGAATAAGCCATGAGCACAAGATGGATGGGGTGGGAGAGACAGGTCAGGGCATATCCTGCATTATTAGTGGGAAAACAACTACATGCCATGTCTGATCAATGATGAGCTAATGGCACCACCTCTGAGTCTGACAAACATCATAAAAGAACAAAAGGACACACACTGACTTTCTCTCTAGCCTAGCCATCAAAGGAATGGCTAAATCTCAAACATGTCTATTAATCTCAGGCTTCTGAGGATCATTATAAGGGAGAAGATTTTCAAAACAGAACTTTTCCCCAGGAACCAGGTCATTTTCACCCTTTACAATTCAATTTAGCGATTTGAAAACCAGACCCACAGCACACAAGCTTGGGCCCTTCTTGAGCTGGGACCATGAGGCCATGCGTCTCCTCCCAGACTCTTCCATTACTACTTGATTTCAAGGCAGCACATTTTAACTGGAAATGATTTGTGACAGCTCATAAACAGTTCTGAATACAAACCATTGTCAAAGGAGGTATTAACAAATTTGCACTTCTCAAGTTCCCACATAAGCAATTTTCTCATCATTCTGACAAGAGAAATGTTTAAGGAAAATTCAACAAACAGTTCTGAGATCTATAGGCAATGTTTTCCAAATAAGTGTACCAACATACATCAAACAGCTATTTCATTTCAGCAATATGAATTTCCTTTCACCTCAGCAGGTGCACCCGCAACTGGGTACCCGGACACCTGGGCTTTCCCCCACCTTTCACTCAGCCCCCGCTTTCGACCCTCTCCTTAGAAAAGAGAAGGCTCTCTATTGCATGCCCAAACACATGCCAGCTTACCAGGGGTCTCATTTTCAAAGGGCTCTCTAAGAAAGCATCTAAGAGGTGCCAGACGGCTGGAGATGCTGTTGGCAGTGATCTGTAACTTGACCCTGTTCACAGTAGCTCCAAAGCCTGCTGCAGTTCATCGGATTTAAACGCAGTGCCCATCGGATTTAAACTGACCCTGAAGCAAGGCTTCAGAAACACAGAAAATTGTTCTCGCTCGGTACTTCTCAAACTTTAAGGTGCCCAGATCCCCTGGGGACCTTGGTAAAGGCAGGTTCTGATTTGTGGGTGGGGGTGAGGCTCAGAGTCTGCATTTCTAACCAGCATCACAGTAGGGTAACTCAGATAGCAGAACCAGGAAAGGGACCCAAATTTAAAAGAGAAGCCATTTCTACTCCCAACATAGAGACACCCACCTCAAATACAGGAGAATGTTTTTAGAGGAAAGAGATTTAGATTCCCCCAAACTTCCCACCTCCACATTCAGGGAAGTTCATGGATCTGAGTCCTGTCAACATATATAATCACTATTCTAATTGCCATATAGTAATAGAGCATTAAAACCTTGTGTGTGTGTACACAGCACCCTTTCCCCTGAAGAATCAAAGACATTAAACTGAATCTTTCTTGCAAAGAAGCTCCATTTGATTTCTGGTCAACAATTAACACTCATAATGCCCTAAGTGGAAAGTAATCTGAAAGTAAGTGGAAAGCTGTTTTTAAAAAGGTTAGAAAGCACAACGGTTAGGCAGAAACAAGATGACAATAAAGAGTAGTAATAAAAGTTGGCCAAAATACTACTACTAATAATAATAATAGTAAATTGTCTCCTCACAATAAAAAACGATGATGAAACTGCGCCTTCCCTATCCCAACAACTCCAGCTGCTCAGGCACAAACTCCGATGCACCCTTGTCTTTCTCGCCCTCAGCAACTCCTCAAAGCTCCACCTTCCAGGTCCTGATTCACACTCTGCACCTGGACCATCCTGGCCTGAGAACATCATCTCTAGGGACTCGATACCCCAACAGCCTCCTCTACTGTCACCCCACTTCACCTCACTTTACCACAGTCACGAAACCTAAGCCAAGGCACTGCTCTGCTCCAAGCCTGGACTGGCTCCCTTTCCCCGGAGCCCTATAGGGCCATGCACACTCACACATGCACACATACACCTGGCCTCACCCTCGCTATGCCCCTTGCTCCTCTCCAGCCACATGACCTTGAACACTCCAGGCGAGCTCTTGACTCAGTGCTTTTGCACAGAATTCCCTCTGCCTAGAAATCTTCCCAATATCCACATGGGTCCCAGCTCAAATATCACCTGACCAATAAGACATCTGCCCTTACACATAGAACCCCATTTTTCTTAGCAGTGGGCCTTTTTAAATGAAAATAATTGGGTTTTGTTCTTTTAAATGTTTTCTATTTTGTGTGCTTGTTACTTGTGGTCATTTTTGTTTGGTGAGGCTCACTCCAGCTCAGACTAGGACCACATCTAGTTCTAGCACAGCCATATTGAATACATCTGTGACAGCAAACACTTCAGCTGCAGTTTTAGGCCCAGCTATGCCCCAGATTAGCTCAGCAGCCTCAAAGCAGCCCTTGCCCTGCCTGTGCCCAGCCTCCCTCATCTGTGTGGTCAAGTGGAAATAGAGCTTGTCATCCTACCACTTCAACTACTCCAATGGCTTCCTAAAGCCTACAAGTTCCCACACAGTCTCCAAAGAGAAACCCTTAACCAGCCTGTGGGAGCCCTCGCTGCCCCCCACTCCCTCCCAGGCTGTTCCCCTGACTGCATTGTGAGAACCTGTCCCCGGTCGGCTCTCCTTGCACACCTGCCAGGGAAGCAGGAACCTCTCTCACACGTGTGCGTGCCTTGGGGCCTCACAGGGCTGCTTGATCATCGTGTTCTCCCCACTTTATAGTCAGCTCCTGAGCTGGTGAGTGAGCCGGTAAGGGGTCATCGGAAACTCACAGTCTCATGGGCAGGGACACCAGAGTATAAAGGAGCAAGTACAGCCCAGTGCCCGACCAAGAGCACTTGTGTGTATTTCTACAAAAAAGTAATAAAAATATGATTGATTCTGATTGTGAGGCCTTTAAGAGACTAGCAAAAGACTATTCTGAATTCCAGGTTTCTCTGTTTTCATAGAATGCATTCCTTCTTTCCTCTGTCTCTGTCTTCTCGCTTTTTCTTTTTCTTTTCTTTTCTTTTCTTTTTTTTTTTTTGCAGAATTTACAAGATGATAGGCCCCATACCTCCCATTACAAATCAATCCTCAATAACACCATGTGTCCTAATCAGTCCCAAGAGGAACCCTGCCTGCTCCTATTAAATCAGTCATAAGAAAGACTTATTAACCATCCTAATGCTAGTTTACCCTGCAGGATTAGAAATTTCTTGGGGCAAAGCAGGGGAGAAGAAAAAATGGATTTTTAAAATATTACTCTTCCTAGATTCCTATTACATCACTATAAAGAAATGGAGTCAAGGACACATTCACTAAACAGTCTAAATATGCTCATGGTAAAAATGGCAGAAGCGGAAGATGGTGGCATAGGTAAACACCTGTACTCACCACCTCCTACAACCACATCAAAATTACAACTAAAATACAGAACAACCATCATCAGAACTGCTGAAAAGCTGGAATGGAAGTCCTATAACTAGAGAAGTAAAGAAGAAAGCACACTGAGACTGGTAGGAGGTACGGAGGCACAGAACGGGCTGGGCCGGCGCCCACATGTGCCACTTTTTTAATTGGTAGGAAGATCATCTCTGTGGAGGCTGCCCAGAGGAGCAAGGGATCCCAGCCCCACACCAGTCCCTCAGCCCAGGGTTCCAGAACTGGGAAGAAAAGACCCTGTAACTAAGGGCTGTAAAAACCAGAGCAGATTGGGGCTCAGTGACACAGAGGCTGCTGGAGACCCAGCTGTTCCTCTTAAAAGGCTGGCACCATGAACTGAACTTACAAGGTCCTGCCTCTTCTGAGCTCCAGCACCAGGGCGAGGCTCTGGGGAACAGAGACACATACCAGGAGGAACTGGACTGACATCAGGGCAGGAACTCGGGGGCAGCTTTCTCCCAGACAGAGGTGCTCGCAGGGAGCATTGTTCCTCAGTGGCAGGGCTGACTGGCAGCCATTTCTGTTTGCTCTACCCTGGTGATTCACTAAGACCCCGCCTCATCCAATTTAAAACCCCACCCAAGCTGCATGCAGTGGCTATTGAATGGCCTGACCTTGCTCATATTAAAATCTCTCAAACAAGCTGCAGCTGGGTCAGGGAGCCCCAAACCTAACAATAAAAAGCCCAAGACCAGCACCAGCACCAGCCTGCCTTGCTTCACAGCTGGGCCTCGTCTGGGCACTCTCAAACCCAATACAAAGAGGAGAAATCTGCAGATCTCTCTGTAGCTCCTACTGGGTGGCCCCAGGCAGTGGCTGGCTTTGCCCCTCCTTGGAGACCCAAGAGCCAGTGTACCCAGTGGTCAGTGTCAGACCATACCAGATTACAGCTCTATACATCCATAAGCGACACACTCAAGGGGCAGACTCAGTAAGCACCAAAGCCCTACTGAAGCAAGTCCTGCTCCATAGAGGGGGGTGTCTCCTGCACAGCAGCTCTCCCACTGGTGTTGCAGCTGGTCCTCGCAGCAAATTGGCCTGGAGGTCAATTCCTCCCAGTGACACCAACAGCAATCAAGTCTCAGCAGTCTGGACTCTTCATGCAGAGCCCAGGCTGGCCAGAGAGCCCAGAGAGCACTCATACTTGGGAGCAGGGGCAGGGGAGGTGGGGTGTCAGGAGTGAGCAGGCCTGGACCCTGGACCCTCTGGCTGCCCCAGCTGCCACACCAGCATGCGTTTGTCTCATGCCATCTATTCCCTGAGGCCTCGTGGTGTGGGCAGTGGTTTGGAAAACTAGCAAAACGCCAAGACACAAAATAAACAGAAGAAAAGACTAACAAGACTGTATGGATACTACAGGGTGGGCAAAAGTAGGTTTACAGTTGTGAGTACATGAAACAGTTTATTCTTGTATTCTTATCTATTAATTATTGTATGATTTTCCATATGAATAACTGTGAACCTACTTTTGCCCAACCCTGTATACTAGGAACAAGGATTGCATCTCTGCAGAGGAACCAGATTCAGACACCCTTGGAAGACGGCACAGGAGGCTGTTTTTAAACATTGCACATAAGCCACACTTGTAAGATCAGCCAGTGGCCTCTTAGTTTTTCACACCAGCTCCTCCGCATTTTCCAATGGTCTTCCCACATTATATATAATTCAGATATTTGCCACATGCATCGCAGTCATCCCTGAGATTCCACCCTGTTAAGTGTGGACTGATTGATTCATATGAGGACATCACGTGACACCACAGAGCTACAAATGCCACATTTTTATGTGATAGGTACACAAAAAAATGCAGCAATATCTACCCGTAATTAATTCCTACTTCTTAAGATGACTAAGTACAGAGGTCGGACCTTGTCGCCCACATCTACGGCAGTCCCGGTACCGAACACGGCTCTGGGGACCCACCAAGTTCCAGCGGAATGACTACAGTACTAACCTCGTCATCAGTCTTGGGTTTCCATTTGTAATTGTAATAATATTAGCAATGACTACTGGGAGTATATCATGTGTGTAGCAAAGTCAACCTGAGGCCAGTCACCTGGGTAGACATAGGACCTGGGCCTTCCCCTGGGTCTCTAGCACCTGGCCGAGTGTGCACAGAAAATCACTGATGGAATGAATGTGTAGTTGCCTATGAGCTTCAGCAATGACGTCAATTTTTCATTAAAAACTTCATTTACAGCCAGGAGAGTTATTCCAATATGAGGAGACATTTCAACACATACTGTTACTCACAGGAAGGCCCAGGTCCCCTTCAAACCACCACATTTCTATGGAACCACAAACAAAACATTCTTTTCAATTTGTATCGTTTAGTCACCAGGGTTGAGTTTTCATATAAGCCGCTAATTTGTTTTGAAGACGAGTAAGAAAGGCATCTTAGCCTTCTCCAGTAGTGTGCCCACAAGGTCAGGAATTCCACATTTGGGGTTAAACAATTGTTCTTCAAGACACCATCTCCTTAGAATGTAAATAACTCCAAGGGGTCAACAGTGAAAATACTAATAGCTATTAACACCTTAGTATGATGTAGCTTAGCAGTTAAACCCATAAACCTATTTATTAGTAGGCTGGTGGTTCATTCATTCATTCAACACACTATTAGCAGATAATGCTGAACTTGAGTAATAACTATGATGGGCACCAGCCAATGCACTCAACATGAGCTGACCTCTGAGGTTTCCACAAACGTGGAAAATTCTACCACATCGTTTGTGGTAATGGGGGACTGCTTCCATGCTCTCCCCTGGCGGGGGGGGGGGGAGAAAGAGAGAGAGGAGAAGAGAGAGAGAAAAGAAAAATTTTTTAAAGATAGAAAAAGCTACAAGAAAGACAACTCTGCCAGGAGAAATAGTACATTTGGAGCAAGGGGGTAATTCTTCAACCCTTTGTCATCCGCAGGTGACCTAAGGATCCTGGGCACCTAGGGAAGATGGAATATGAAAATAAGGCAGTTGTTCTCTTGTTAGACTCTGCACTTTAGTCTGGCTCTTGCCATCACATATTCTCAAGAAAAGTGCAGTTATGTGGAGTTGGAGAGGTCTTTCTGAACTGCCAGGTCACACTGAATAACAAACATAACTGGAAATGAGGAAGAAAGGCTCTGGAGTGAGTGTGTGTGCCAAAGAAGTTCTATTGCACACCCCTTGTATTTGGAGCATTTTTCTTAGAAACTGTGGTGGCAGAAAGCAGGGAAAAGATAAAAATCCAATTCTGATTTAAAGGTGCTTTTATTAGCAACTCCAGAGCATTAGGAAGGGACCGCGTGATGTTGCACAGCAAACATGCAACCAGGTACAGCCTCAGCAGGCCTCTTATACACACGTGTGGAGGGTACTGCTGAGGGTCATGATCACTCATGTAAGGCCAATTTATTCAATGGGAAATGAGAGTTGTTGGGGACCAGTAAGGTTAGCCATGTTGATCACCACTGAGAACTTGTTTGGAGGTTCTAGCAGGGGAGCGCAGCTACTAGTATACCCTTGACCGAAGACCGGTCCTCTCCTCTGGGGGGAAGGTCTTCCTCTCCTACAGAGTGTGGGGGACCAGTGAGGGAGGAGGGGGCACCTGCCTAGCCAGCCAGATCAGCTGACTCAATCCTGGCAATCAATGGGGTGACAGATGTTGCAGCGAGGTCACCCTGACATCCCATGTTGATCACCATTGAAAATGGGATTCACTATACTGTTCTCCACTTTTGTAGATTTTGAAATTTTACCATAAAAGAAGGTTAAACATAAAACTGTTTAAAGAATAAAAAAGACCTGGGTCTAAATACAACGTGGCATATTGGGTTCGACCTGGGAATAGAAAAAAGGACATTAGTAGAAAAACTGGTGAAATCCAAATCAAGTCTGTGGTTTTAGTTAGTTTTTGATAGGTGATCAAATTATCACAATGTTAATGTGACAAGTGTGTTGTGCTTGAGTAAGATGCCAATACAGGCACACCTAGGAGGTATCCAGGTTCAGTTCCAGACCACCGCAATAAAGTGAGTGCTGCAATGAAGTAAGTCCTAATCTTTTTACCAGTGGAGGGCCTTGCCCTTTAATTTATAAAAACCCAATATCTGTGAAGTGCAATAAAGCAAAGCGCAATAAGACAAGGTATGCCTGTGTGAGGGGAAATTAGATGAAGGGCTCATGGGAACTCTCTGCATTATCTTTGTAATTCTTCTATAAATCTACAATTATTTCAAAATAAATAAAGGAAACTTATTTTAGAAAACAGTAACTTAGTGACAGAAAGGGGAGGGATATAGATTTTTAAATCCTGCAGCCTGAAAACATAACCCATAATACCTTCTACCTCCTGGCTCCTAAAAAGCTAGCCAGGTTAGAATCTAAACAAACCCATTCCAATTGCTTCCAAAAAAAAATACACACACACACACCTATGAATGAATTTAACAAAGGATGTAAAAAACCTATACTTGGAAAATTATAAGACATTGAAGAAGACACAAATAAATGGAAGCATACACCGTGTTCATGGATAAGAAGAATTAACATTATTAAAATGTCCATTCTACCCAAGAAAATCTACAGATTCAATGTAATTCCTATCAAGACACCAATGGCATATTTCACAGAACTAGAGTAAATATTAACAAAAGTTTAGATGTAACCACAAGAGCACCAGCAATCTTGAGAAAGAAGAACAAAGTTGGAGGAATCAAGCTACCTGATATCAAATTACACTACTAGTACAAGGCCATAGTAAATCAAAATAGCATGGTACTGGCATAAAAACAGACATATAGATCAATGAAACAGAACAGAGAGCCCAGAAATAAACCCACGCCTTTATAGTCAATTAATATTTAACAAAGGAGGCAAAAACATACAATGGGGTAAAGATAGTCCATTCAATAAATGGTGTTAGGAAAAATAGGACAAATAAGTGCAAAAAAATGAAACTAGACCACCTTCTTACACCACACATAAGAATAAACTCAAAATGGATTAAAGACTTAAATGTAGACTCGAAACCATAAAAATCTTGGAAGAGAACATAGGTAGTAAAATCTCGGACATTTCTCATAGCAATATTTTTTCTGATATAGTATGTCTTCAGGCAAGAAAATAAAACAAAAAGTTAACAAATGGGACTGCATTAAACTGAAAAGTTTTTGCAAGCAAAGTAAACCATCAACAAAATGAATAACCCACTGAATGGGAGAACATATTCACTAATGAAACATCTGATAGGGGGTTAATATCCAAAATTTATAAAGAACTTGTAAAACTCAACACCAAAAAAACAAACCATCTAATTTAAAAATGGGCAAAGGACCTGAATAGACACTTCTCCAAAGAGGACATACAGATGGCCAATAGACATATGAAAAGATCTTCAATGTCACTAATCATCAGAGAAATGCAAATTAAAACCAGAATGAGATATCACCCCACACGTGTCAAAATGGCTATCATTAAAAAATCAACAAACAACAAGTGTTGGGGAGGGTGTGGAGAAAAGGAAACCCTGGTGACTGTTGGTGGGAATGCAGACTGGTGCAACCATTATGAAAAACAGTATGAAGTTACCTTCAAAAATTAAAAATGGAACTGCCTTATGACCCAGAGATTCTGGGAATTTATCCGAAGAAACCCGAAACACTCATTTGAAAGAATATATGCATGTTCACTGCAGCATTATTTACAATAGCAAAGATTTGGAAACAACCCAAGTGTCCATCAGTAGATGAGTGAATAAAAAAGCTCTAGTACATTTACACACTGGAATACTACTTAGCTATAAAAAAGGAAGGAAATCTTATCCTAAGATTATGCTAAATGAAATTTATGCTAAATGAAATAAGCCAGTCAGAGAAAGCTAAGTATCATATGATTTCAGTCATATGTGGAATCTAATGAACAAAATGAACTAACAAGCAAAATAGAGACAGACTCATAGATAAAGAGAGTTGGCTGACAGCTGTTGCGGGCGGGGAGAGGCTGAGGGATTGAGCAAAAAAGAGAGATAACAGTGTGGTGATTGCCAGGGCGAGTAAGGAGATGTGGAGGAGGGTATAAGGTGAGTAAATGGTGATGGACGGAGACTTGACGTGGGGTGGTAAACACACAATACAGTGTACAGATGATGTGTTGTAGAATTGTGCACCTGAAACCTGTATAATTTTGTTAACTAGTGTCACCCCAATAAATTAAACTGAATTATGACAGGCAAAAAAAAACTATCAGTGAGACTGGATGTGTTTCTAATTACACTTAGGAGCCTTGAGGTTACCCCCGGTCTGCTTTGCCCTTAAACCGCCATCATTGTATCTATGTGCAATGAATATGTACACATTTGATGTTAAAAAGAAAAAAAAATGTAAGTGATTATAGATAAAAAGGCATCACAGACTTTCAGGAACAAAACTAACTTAGTTGTGAAAATCTCGAGTCATTGATCACTTGTGATCTGCAAGACTGGTTATTCCATGCATGTTCTCATTTCTAAGTGTGACTAAGAGAACGTCAGGAATGCAGACCACCAGTTCCTCCAAATAAACTGGCTAAATGTTGCAACAGGAGAAGACAGCCTCTGACACAGCTCATTCCACAGTTCATCTCTGGAGGCCAATTTTCCAAGACACTGACAGAACGGGGAATTCTATCGCTGTGGATCACGTTTCTTTACAGAATCCTGCCCACTCCAATACCTACTCCAGCCAAGAGGCAGCGGGCCAGTCACCCAGTAATGGCTGTGGCATCTGCGTTTTATATTATGCAGGGGCCAACGAAAGGGAAACAATTGCACACAACCTCAGTGTGTGAATACCCATAAATAATAAATTGCTCTCCCTCTCCTCATCACCAGGGAAGCTCTTTACAGAAACCTGACCACAGATTTCTGTCCGTGATTTAAACAAGGCAGGGAAGAACTCCACACATGTCCCAAAGTCAGGGCTGCAGAAACACACCCACTGCACATCACCAGGTGCCAGGCAGCTGAGGTCCTCAGGGCTGAGACCTTTGAGCACAGTCTGACCTCAATATGGGCAAAAACAGGTGGAGCTTGAGGGCAGTAACAGCCACAGGCCACCTGGACCTCTGCAGGCTGCCAGCACAGCATCCTATGACATTAGCTCTTTAGTGAATGCTTTATGATGATTTTAGACAATATGGGTTATATGAATTTATCATTGTTCATGCACTTTAATTAGCCTCTAAAAATACAGGAACCCAACCTTCATGCCAATCTTTGTTCACACATTGAATCCATTTTTAACAATGCATTTTTAATTTGCTCTTGAGCATCTACTTCTACATCTGTCAGTGCCTGCCTTGTAATTCCAGGCGGAGACCCACTCTGTAGAAAAGAGTAATTGACAACAACAGTGTTCTGCGCCCTGAGCCCCACTACAGGCTGGACATATGCTCAGCATTCTGCACACCCTGTCCCGTGGCCCTCCCACCAGGCCAGAGAGGAAGAAAGGTAGAGAACAGGCCCACACTCACATCTGAGCAGAACTGTAAGGGCCTTTGCTCACTCACCCCCAACAGAAGGCCGGGAGCTGCCATCTGTACGTGACCTGGGAAACACTGCTTCTCTTCACCCCTCCTGCAGCAGAAACCATCATCCTGTCTGCTCTCCTCCTGTTTAGAGAAACTTTGCTGTCCACATTCCTTAGGAATGTGTGGGCTGTAGCAAGACATAGAGCCCAGGTCCAAGATGTGAGCTAACTCCTTCCTGCCCTGTGACTCGGGCACGTCACTCAATCTCTCTGAGTCTTAGTTTCCACATTTGGAAAGAGAAGGTGACAATAATCTCTGTATAGAAAGCATTAGGTAAACCTTATATGAATATTAATTGGAGGAGGAGTATTTTCTGCTGGAATAAACTCAGCAAGAACTTCAGGCAGCCCTCAAAACTGGCTTCACTTAAAGCCAATGTATGAATAAAAAAACTCCCCTCACTAGCCTGTCTCATCTCGAATCTGCCCCATTATCCCTGGAATTTATTTAATAAGGATTCACTGATGGTGAGGCCGGGGTGGTAGTAAGCATGCCTCCCACGGCTTGGGGCACAGCATCATCAGCCCTTCCTAGGGTTCAGGACTAGCTGGGTGACACACATGCTACTCTTCCAAGTCCAGGGACATGTGATCCCAAAAAGTCAGAGCCACTCCTGCATACATGATTCATGCATACCATTTGCCCTCAAAATCATTTCTCGACATTTTCACCAATGGCACTCACTCAGGCACAGCTCTGCTTACAGGAACCCATCGCCTCCACCAAATGCCCAGGGAACTGAGACAGTGATGGCACTCTCCAAGACTCTCGCGTGCCTAAGAAGTAACGCCACCAAAAGTGATAAGGCTCACAGGACACAGCTAATTCATGTGTTTCCGTTTCTTTCTTCCAAAGTGCCTAACAAAATTGCTAATGAGGCATACAATACATGCTTTCTAGATATTTATTAACTTTAAAATGAGTGCTCCCACATGTCAATGAAGATAGATAATCCCAACCATAGGGTCAATTGATAAGCTGTGACAGAAGTTCAAACTTCACACAGGAACTTCACACAGGAACATGGAAACATAAGACTTGATGTGTGTGTGTACTGATATGCATGTGTGTATCTGAATGGGTATATGAGTGAGTGTGTGTGTAAGATAGGGGGAGAAACCTACATTTTTTTTAAGATTTTTTAAATTGATTTTTAGAGAGAGAGAGGAAGGGAGAGGAGCAGAGAGAGAGCAAAACATTGGTCAGCTGCCTCCTGCACGACCCCAGCAAGGATCCAGCCTACAACCCGGGCATGTGCCCTGACCAGAAATCGAACCAGCAACCTTTCAACATAGAACAACACCCAACCAACTGAGCCATACCAGCCAGGGCATGGGAGACCTAGGCTTCTGATGTCTACACTCACAGGTGTAAAAGTCAGTAATTTTGTTAACCACAATACACTTCATATGGATCAATAAATATTTTTTAAAGATTTCAAAGGCTAATTAGGAATTATAATAACAAAAAAGAGGCATGGGTAGGTAATATAGAAAATCGGGGGCCTTTACCCTACCATTAATATAATTTGTACTTGGCAATTAAATTTAATAAGTGACAGCTAGATAGGTGGGTGGAATTGTGTGGGGTAGATGAATGGATGGGTGGGTAAGTGGGTTGGCAGATGGATGGGTGGATGGATGGATGGATGGATGCTGATGTAAAATTTCAAGTGCTGTCTCCACATTGTCTCATTTTCCCTACTCACAGTTTGAGAGATGTTCTTATGCCCACTAAAGAAGTTAGTAAGTGCCCAAGGTTAAGAGCCAGAGTGGCAGGGGCCAGGGACAGCTCCAGTGAGGCCCTGCCCCCACACACCACTCGGACCCACGGAAAGGTGGCCTTCCCCCTTTAGAAAGTTGAGTTGTAAAGTGCTCTCAAAGAAAACATGGTCTGGTTGGGAAATTAAGATGAGCTGGGGTCAGATACAAAGACTCTAAGTCAGCGGTTCTCAACCTGTGGGTCGCAACCCCTTTGGGGGTCGAATGACCCCTTCACAGGGGTCGCCTAAGACCATCGGAAAACACATATATAATTACATATTGTTTTTGTGATTAATCACTATGCTTTAATTATGTTCAATTTGTAACAATGAAAATACATCCTGCATATCAGATATTTACATTACGATTCATAACAGTAGCAAAATTACAGTTATGAAGTAGCAACGAAAATAATTTTATGGTTGGAAGTCACCACAACATGAGGAACTACATTAAAGGGTCTCGGCATTAGAAGGATTGAGAACCACTGGGCTAAGTGCTTCCAGCATAAAAGCTGGCTCAGAGACACTCAAATAGGGGACACAGACATGAGCATGGCTGTGGGAACAAAGGCACAAAGACGCAGGGCGCACACCGGGAGCGCTAACTAAGCCTCCCAGACAAGCAGATGAGATGCTCCCGGCAAAATGGAGAGAAGGCAAAGGAGCTGCCAGCACTGCTGCTCCTGATAAATAAGATGACTAACTAGGATGACAGCGATAATTTGGAGCTAACGGGGGCTCTAATTGTTTAACAACTGAAATTAAGTTGGGACAAGTGAGGTCAGAGCTGAGAGGAAGGCCAAGCAAAACTGTTAGATGAGATTAAAATAAACTACTTGAAAATTACTTTTATTAGAGTTAATAAAACAGTATACCTTTTGCATGTAGTTCTTATTTCTTTTTCTAAATACTATGTAAACTACAAAGCATTCAATGATTATCACATTTTAAGAAGTAAAATATTATCACTCTCTGTATTGCTGTTCTGAAAAATCCATTTCTTAATGAAAATAATCAGCAAGTGCTTGAAGGTAGTTTTGCTATATCTGAATGAAGTCCACACAGCTCTTGCCTGCTCTTCCATAATTAGATGTCGCTAATCATGCAAACACAGCTCCAGGCCTAAACCAAAACACTAGAAAAAACTAAATGGCCTCCTAAAACCTTCCCCACTTAACTGTGAAAGAAATGTAAACTGGTATTGGGGTGACTTGAAATGTACTTCTATTGGGAAAACTTGAAATACTAAAATCCTAAACAAAACTGTTTCAATGGACTTTCCTGGACACTTGTAAATAAAGGATCCTAGTAAGTCAATGTCTGAAATACTTGGGTTAATAAAGCTATGTTCAAATTCATATTCTTTTTCCTAAAAACCCTCCATCTCTTATTATTTTTTAACATTATAAGTATTTTGTAGCTGTTTTTTAAATCACTTCTGAAAGGAAGCTGGGCATGCTTTTAAAAATAAACAGTATGCAGCTGGTACATGAGGAATGAGTCTGAGATCTCCTAGCCGTGGTCGGCAAACTGTGGCTCGAGAGCCACATGCGGCTCTTTGGCCCCTTGAGTGTGGCTCTTCCTAAGCCTTAGGAGTACCCTAATTAAGTTAATAACAACGTACCTACCTATATAGTTTAAGTTTAAAAAATTTGGCTCTCAAAAGAAATGTCAGTCGTTGTACTGTTGATATTTGGCTCTGTTGACTAATGAGTTTGCCGACCACTGTCCTATGGGATATAGTCTCTGGTAGAGACACTAGTCTGAGCTACTCTTCAACATGATGAAACTAAAACCTGGGGCCTGAGCCCTATTCCCACAGCAGAAGGTGACAGGCAGCAGGAGCCATAGCATACATCATAACCAGGCTATCCTGTCTCCTGCAAGTGGCAGAAGGTGCCAATGAAAGTCATCCACTACTCAACCTACTCTGACCTCTGCGGTACATGAGAGTCTCTACGACCTCAACCCTGCAACATTTATGTTTAATTACAGTAAAATACAAAGATATGCCAGGCAACAGAGTAGCTGTGTTTAGACCCTCACCCTCCAGCAAGAGTGGCTTTGATGTAGGATAACCTTAATAATGTCCCAGGAAACCAGCATCCGGAAGGCCCCGTCATGAGGTGGACAGGGGCGGTGGTGGAGGCGCAGCATTCTGCTAGTAAGGAAACGGCACTCTGCAGCGCCGCTTCAGGGGGACACAGCATTTGGGCCACCCCTGCATCGTCCAATTGGTCCATCAGGGTAAGAAGCTGCGAGGCTGGCTGGCCATCAAGGCCCACAGATAGCAGCCTTTCGGTAGGAAGGCCTCTGGGAGTGAATTCGCAACTGTTTCCTCTGCTCCTAATGTGTGTCCCTCAGACACACACAGTCCCACCACGCTGAAGCTGATTTAACCAAGATGACGTCTATCTCCAGGAGAGAGCGCTGCCACATCTCAGTGCACAGAGTATTAACTCTTCCGCAGAGTGAGGATGAACGTTCGGATTGCTGGAGAGCCTCTGTGAGGTTGCCCCTGAAGAGTATTCTGGCTGAACTGGTGCGTACACAGACAATGATGGGAAATCACACAGGAAGCACTTTGGCCAGTGTGGGACTTCACGCCTCTTTGGGTCCTCATAAACTAGCACGGTGCCACATGAGGTGCCCAATAGGACACAAATACAGAAGCAGGCGACTAAGTCTGCCAAAGCAGGGCCAATTCTTTAGGGGAAACGCATGAGACTAGACCATAAACTGCCATTATCCCCAATGCCACTGTGTCGCATCTAGCCATTCTTCCCACAGTCACAGGAAACCTGTATGTACCCGTCCCTATGTGGAGTGCTTGGAATATAAAAGGACACAATACACACCTCGATGGCTGAGAGTTCGTGGTCTGTGGGGAAGGCAGGTGTGACGTGCACACGCAATGCATGCAAACACGAGTGTACGCACACACATACAAACTATAATCAAACTCTGAGAAAGCACTGGGGGAGAGGGGAACCTGCCAACCTAGGGTGCTGGCAAGTCCTTGGAGAGCCTCATGGGAAGAGGGAAGGTGAAGTAGCATCTTCCAATCCAAGAGCCCCGAGGAAGGCCAAGAGTGTAGGGAGTGCAAGCCTGGAGAAGGATATAGGCATGTTGTGGGGTCAGGGGTGGGGAGGGGGTGGAAGGGACTGAGCCTGCAGCTCATAGCACCTGCAGGACCAGGAGCTGAGCTTTCAGCAGCTGGACCCCATGAGGCTGGGACATCCCAGCTGCTCTGCTTGTAAATGAACCTGAGACTCTTCCCAAAGCCCCCTGACCATGTGTGTGACCCATCTCCATCACCGAAATGGGTCTGGATTGGGTCTTTTAAAACACCACCTATTTAACTATGGAGCAATGAGTTTCTATGTGCAAGGCTGTCTGAAAACAGCAAGGCCAAAGAAATAGTGACGTGTTTATGAACTCCCTTCTTTGGCCAAACAGGAGCAGCCCCCAACACCCGCATGGGGAGGGCCTGCAGCGCCACCTTCTGCAAACATACACAGTGCAGCCCAGAGCCGGTCACAGCCAGCCCTGGGAGGGACAGCTACAGCCACAGCCTTTGCTAGTGGCCAAGGTGGTGCAGCCACAGGCGCAGGCGTGGCGCACATCAGAGCGCCTGGGGTCCCACCAGCCAGCTATGCGGGCTTCTCTCCTCACAGGGCCACCAAGGAGAGTGAGGGGCCCACATCTTGTCCCCGCTCCACACTGCTCCAGTCCGGGATTGAATGGGTAAAGAATGCAGTATGAAAAGAGAGCACAGCCTTTCTGAGACTATTTAAAGTCCCTCGGCGGATGGCTGGCCGAAAACCTCTTTGGATAACTACTACTTTCATTTGCTCTAAGACCCGCACAATCATTAATACCTGTAATTCATCCTGACTAATAAAAATTCATACTAGTTAATTCACAAGCTAATTAGAATTTAAAAGGGCGCTATTGCCATTCAGGCCAGCTCATTTAGGAGCTATTGAAATCCTTACACAAGAGGTAGGTGAAAAGAGAGAACTGAGTCTGTTTAAACTTCTAAGTGGTCCCTTCAATACCCTTTGTCCCCTCCAATCCTGTAGCTCAGTAGGCTAATCTCATTGGATTAGCTGCATTAACATTTTCAGCATCCTCTCCTCTCCCACTAGGCCCCCCACCAGCAAGTTGGGACCCAGGACACAAATGTTCTGTCCAACCCTCAGCTACGAGCAGCGACCTTTATGCTCACACTCCGTACAGAAACTGCCACGTGAGCTCTGCTGGGGCGGGAGTGGGGGCCAGTGGGTCCTGGGCTGAATGCGTCCACAGTGGCCTTTGCTGAGTCGTCTGGCAGCCACTGGCTCCAAACACAGGAGCAGTTACCAGACCTGCAGCACCTGCTGTGTGCTGGCACCACCCCGGGCACCATCTCATTTAGTTTCTCCAGGACCCTTTGGTGCCCATTTCAGCAGAGATTGGAAGCCAGGTTAGTGGACTGTCTACTAGCACATCTCTCTCGCTCACCCTCTTCTCTTAACTAACCAGCAGCTCTCCAAATGCCCAGGGCAGTCAAGCAACTGAAGGATCGGATCTTGAGTTGCTCTGGGGACAATGCTACCTGGGGACAGAGCTAGGAACAAGCATCCATATTTCTTGAATGTCTTCCAACTGCTTTTTCCATTAAGCAGAAGCACCTTAACTCCACTTGGCACTGAGGCTGAGAGTGAAAGTACCACCTCTGTCACCACGGCAAACAAGCTGGCATGCCAGCCGGTCATTGTCCAGGAGCCCATCAATCACAGTAACCTTCCTTTGTACCAGGCATTTAAACTAGAATCTACAGGTGCTAAGAGCCCATCCCCAGATATGCCATCAGATAACCAGAAAAAGTGGGCAGGATACCCAGTGACCAGGGGTCAGGACATGGGGGCAATGCGCCTGACTAGAAAGCAGACACCTGCACCATCTTATCTGACAGTCACAATAACCCTATGAGGAGGCAAGTGCTGCCACCTCCATTTCCCACATGAGGGAACCGGAACTCAGACTGGCCTAAGACCACACCCCTAAAATGAGAGCAAGAGCAGCACCAGTATGGGGGTCCCCCTGGTATGTAGTCCAAGGCCCCCACCAGGGTTCTGAGAATGCCACCCAATTCCAACCAGCTGACTGCCTGGCATCCCCAAGCCAGACTCTGCACCACTACGTTAGCCCTACAAGTCCTCCAATGATGACCAAAGACCCAAACAAAGAGAAAGTCTACTGCTTTTCACACTGAAATTGAACTTTATTTGCATGTATTATGTCTCCACCATGACCCCAGCACAGAATGTTATAACCTTACTAGAGGCCCGTTGCACGAAGAGATTCATGCAATAGGCCTTCCCTTCCACTGGCTGCCGGCACCGGTTTTCCTCCGGCACCGGGACCCAGGTCTTCGCTCCTCCGGCCGGAGCCTTCAGTCTTCGCTCCACTGCTTCACGCCTACATATGCAAATTAACCGCCATCTTTGTTGGGTTGATTTGCATACTCTCCTGATTGGCTGGTGGGCGTAGCGGAGGGACGGTCAATTTACATGTTTGTCTATTATTAGGTAAGATTCTAATTGAGATGGGACCATATTGGCTCTAAGCAAGTGCATGAAGAGAAGACCATGATTTCAAGGGGCAAAGCAAAGGGAAATAAAAACAGTGGCTCTGAAAGAGATGTCAGCACTTCTGCAAAAGAAAATTAACTCCAACTGTGATAAAAGCACAACACTGTGCACCCTGTTCAGGAAACAGCTCCACTCCACCCTCGAAGACAGAAACCCTTCTGACGTAGGTAACGCACCAAGTCCCACAGGTGGGGACAGGCACAGAGCAGTCAGAGGCTGTGGAATGCAGCCCAGAATTGTGTTCCTGCTAGTAGATCAAAGCTAAATGGTGACTTGAGGGGGGAAAGATGGAATCGAGATCGTATGGGTAATTGTTTCCACATCTAATGAGAAACTCTGCTGTGTAGGACTGCCCAGCTCTGCTCAGAGAGCATGTGGTGCCAGATGGAACCACGCTCTGTAGAGAGTAAACCTTATCATCCCCATAGCAACTCCATCGCGCTTCCAAAATGCTTAAAAAGACACACATCAAATTGTTTTCCACCATTTTTCAGAAACTGACTTTTTTCCCCACACCTTAAGGAAATAAAAAACCGGGAGTGTCCTTAGTATAAAAATTATCATTGTAGGAAATATGGAAAAGATAGAATTTTGTTTATATCACCCATAGTGCTACACTGGAGACATCTATTTTTGTTGTTGTTTGTTTGTTTTTATTCATCTTCACCAGAGGATATTTTTTCCATTGATTTTTAGAGAGTGGAAGGGAGGGAAGGGGAGAGACAAAGAGAGAGAAACATGGATGTGAGAGAGCTACATCGATTGGTTGCTTCCCACACAAGCCCCCACTGAGTCAGGGGATCAAACCTGCAACCCCTTGACCAGGAATCAAACCCTCAACCCTCAGGGCCAACATTCAAACCACTGAGCAACCCCAGCCAGGGCTGGAAAACATCTATTTGTAATGGCTTAGTACAATTCCTCCAGTCTGATTTCTGGGTGACGGGGTGTGCGCCGTTATCAGTCAAACCAGAGATTCCTAATAGAGGCAAAGATTGGAGCTTAGCCCTCAAGAAACCCCAGCCAATCTGGGGTGGGCATGTACCATCACTGGTCAGGGCAGGACTGCAGGTGGGCCCTCTGGATGGGAGGCTGAAGGAAACCTGCAGCCCTAGCCAGTTTGGCTCAGTGGGTGGGGCGTCAGCCTGAGGACTAAAGGGTCCCGGGTTCAATTCTGGTCCAGGGCACATGCCGGGGTTGCAGGATCCATCCCCAGTGGGAGGCGTGCAGGAGGCAACCAATGATTCTCTCTCATCATTGTTTCTGTCTCTCTCTCCCTCTCCCTTCCTCTCTGAAATCAATAAAAATATTTTTAAAAAAGAAAAACCTGCAGAAGAAAGACCTTGACCCACCCAAGGCTGACCTTCTCATCTGCAGGCAAGGCTGTCACACGTGGGCTGCAAGTGAACTGCTGTCTTACTCACCACTACTTGGAATCTGTCTTACTCAGGGTGTTTTCCCCTGTCCCATTGGTTACTAATCTTTGTGGGTTTTAAATCCAAGACAACAAAATGAGAGTCAAGAAGACATCTCTAATACCAGAATAAAAGCACAGTCAGATGTCTAGAAGATGAGTCAAACTTCCAGGGAACTGTCAAACTGTCTTCTGTGAAGAAATGGGGGAAAAGATTCATAGACCATAATTTTCTCTACTTTGAACTTTCCCTGATCCCAAAAAGAGAAGAAAACAGCTTAGGGGGAACCAAGATTATAACAGAGAAACCTTACCTAAACAGAAAACATCTACCTCTGAAGATTTCAATAAAACCAATAAATCTGATGACCTTTTACAGTTTGATAAATTTGTTTGAAACATATAAAAAATATCTAATTCATCCACGATTTATTTAGCCAGCAAGTTGAATTTGCGAGGGGGGAGGGGAGGTGGAGTGCAAGAGTTGGTCCAGAAAACAATTGCTTCTCCTGACTCCTAGGAGGTAGTTTACTCTGGGGGGGGGGGGGGGAATAAATAAAATGTTAAGGTAAGTGAGTAGAAAAACCTAAGACCACGAAGGGAGGGGATGGGGGGGCGGCAGGGATGGCGATGGCATTGATGTCACTGAGATGTGCCTGCCTTCTCATCCCTTTCACTTCTGGGGCTACACCTGAGCCTTGCCAGGGGGATGCTCTATCCACACTAAGGTCTGACCTGACCAGAGGTGACTAAGCTGAGACGCCCAGCACCCACACCTGCCCCACCCAGGCTTCGAGAGGGAGAAGGGAACAAGACGGCTCACCCTGAGCCTGGAGCCTGGAGCCTCGAGCCCTGCACATGCCACGCTGCCCACCATCCTCCCCAGGCTGTGCCCAGTGCTGCCTGCCTTCTGTCACGTGGCTGTGGTCCCTGGGCTACACACCTGTCTCCTGCACTTACTTTCCAGTGGGAAAGGTAACAACCCGCACTTGTGGAACAGCCGGAGAAAACCGGGACCGGGTCTGGGCAGGGCCCATGGTCAGGGATGGCCTCCCTGGGAGAGACTCCTGACCAAGGCCTGAATGAAGGGAGGGGATAGACGTGCGGGGCTACTGGCCCCTCTGCCTGGCAGAGGAGCAGAGCGATCACTGGAATGGCGGGGCTGAGACTACCCTAGGAGGTAGGCGGAGAGCATGAGCCGGGAGAAGGGACACACTGAGCTGCTAGCGGTAGTGACCAGATATGGGGCAGACTTTGAAGACAGAACCGACAGGATTTGTAGATGGCCTGAGTCAAGGAGACCTCCAAGATGTGTGGCCTGCATCACTGGGCCAGCGGGAATGCAGTTACTGAGATGGGACAGTGAGGTGGAGGTGTGGAGGAACCAAGGGGGCAGTGGGGGAGGTGGGGGATCAGGAGATGCACACTAGACACTGGAGATGCCCACTAGGCAGTTAGATATGAGTTTGGAGTTCCGAGTTCAGAGGCAAAATCCTCTATGTAAATATATAACCAAATCCAATACATGCAACAGAATTCTGCCTCTAAGCTCTCCAGATGTGGGTAGAAGGTGCCTGGTTCCCTGACAGGCCCCACTGAAGGGCAACTCTGAGCCTGGCCATCCCTCCCCCGCAGCTTTCCTTGGCAGGCCAGCCCTGAGGTAGGGAGACCAAGTACCCAAACACGCGTGCCTAGAGAAAGTTGCCATAAAACTGCACCAGAAACGACGGCAAATAGAGTATTTCAAATACAGGGGGGTGGGCACGGGGGAGGGAAGGGCTCAGTTCTTTAGCCAGCTCTCAGAAGCAGCCGTAGATTCTTTGCTGGGCTCTGCTCGCCGTTCCCCTCTGTCAACCCTAAGAACAAGCCAGAAGGGCCCGCTGACATCTTGCCATCTTCTCTCCTCGGTGAACAAGCCAAGGAAGCTAAGAGATCACAGCACCCTGTTATCCAACAGCAGAGGGTGTATTCGAACTGGTGCAGAAGACAAGCTCCCTCTTAACAGAGGGAGGAGAGCATCTCATCAGCACTGTCCCTCAGGGCAGGTGCCTTCCTCAGAGGTGGGGCCATGGAGCGGAAGCCGGCCTCCAAACTCACTGCTGCAACTGCCTATTTACCCTATTGATCACATGAACCAATGGCCCAAGGAGATCAGAAAGCACTTTATTTGCCACCTTAACTATTGAACGATACCTAAGCCCTTGATAGTGGTGTCCAAACCAGGAAAAGCCAGCAGACACCTGGCCTCTGTCTCCATCATTATCTCGGATGCAGAGGCCGGTTTCCTGTCCCTGGGGTAGGGCACAGGGTTCTAAATTGCAGGAACTATATGCATCACTTAGACAAAGTGAAATAAGCAGCCCCCTCCTCACCCTTAAGGCTGCTCCCTCTCACCCCTATTCTGAACACGTGTTCCCATGGCCCCAATGGTCCCCCAATTTTTTTAAATTAATTTCAGAGAGGAAGGGAGAGGGATAGCGAGATAGAAACATCAATGATGAGAGAGAATCATTGATTGGCTGCCTCCTGCCCGCCCCCTACTCGGGGGGGGGCAATCGAGCCCACAACCCAGGCATGTGTCCTTGGCTGGAATCGAACCTGGGACCCTTTAGTCCACAGGCCGACAGTCTATCCACTGAGCCAAACCAGCTAGAGCGGTCCCCCAATTTTTCAAATCATATACTCCTATGAGCAAAAGTGTGAACACACACACATGGGTCATGTATATAGGGCGTTCCAAAAAAACGTATACACACTTTGAATGATTATAAAGTCAGTGTTTATTAACATACAGGTCATTTCCAAATTTTAAAAGAATCTACACAAATGAATAATTTTTTTTGTCAATGCCTGTTTTCAAACCGATAACCATTCTGGTCCAGGCACTGCTGATAACAAGAAGCAATGAAATCGCAAACATCAAGAATAATTTTGTTTGGTATTTGTGCACCCTCAATTCATCAACTGTTGCCAGTTTTGTACTATAAACTTTATATTTTATGTATCCCCATAAAAAAGTCTAGTGGATAAATTTTCTTTGTTCAAAGTTTAGTCTGGTTTCACTCATTATTCAAATCAGTTAAACCTGAAAAGGAGTAAAAATTAAGTGAGTTGTCAGCTGTTAAAGTGCATATACATTTTGGGGGGTCCCCAAAAAAATGTATACACACTTTGAATAATTATAAAGACAATATTTGTACTTCAACTGCCTTTTCACACTTCCAGTAGCATTTTAGGATGAATTTCCTTTGTTCAAAACTTACTCTGGCAGAAAAGAAAGAAACATCAATTGAGCTATCAGCCGTTAAAAGTGTATATACATGTTTTTGGGAACGCCGTGTATTTATTTATAAATTACATACATGTATTAGAGTAATAGTGCATCCTACACATTATGCATAGAAATTAAAAGCTCCAGAATTTGTCTTCTAGACCC
Source organism: Myotis lucifugus (assembly GCF_000147115.1). NCBI lineage: Eukaryota > Metazoa > Chordata > Mammalia > Chiroptera > Vespertilionidae > Myotis > Myotis lucifugus. Next base: position 11,698 of record NW_005871620.1, on the reverse strand, counting down.
CAGTGCACACAGCTCTCTGGAAGTCACCGATGGAGAACACCCTCTCCTGTTGTCCACCTGGCAAAACTCTGTTCTTTCACCAAGTCTCAGCCCAAAGCCAATCTGTCCGTGAAGTCTCCCTTGATGGACCAGAGTAGACAGGGAAGTCTTCCTAGCTCCCCAGCCCTTATACCTCCCCAGGGAGGCCATCGCCCGTGCAGCAGCTGGGTGGGGACAGGGGCAGTGCCTGGCCGTCAGTGCTCGTTAAGAATGTGGAGCAGAAGGAAAGGGAAGGGAGGGAACGAGTGAGGCCATCAGAGCTCACCGCCCTTTAGGCCCAGCGGCCTCACTCTTCATGTACAGAGCCTTTCCTAATAGCATAAATGATGATTCCCAATCTTAACCAGAGACTTGATTATACTAGTAAACTGCCCGCTCTTATTTTCTGGCTGCTTCCTGTACACATAATCTTTCTTCTCCTTGGGTCTCCAAGTCCCCAGGGGGCAGGAGCTGTGTGTCCACACCACCAGGCTGGCCGGGCACTTCACAAATACTTATTTGACTTTATAATTGCCATTTATTGAGTATTTGCTATGATAGTGCACTGGACCTCTCCCAGCTGGTGTGCATATACATGATCTTATTTAATCCTCTTCAAAACCTAACAGGTGGGCAATTAGTTGTTTTAGAGAAGGGCAAACTGACTTTCCACAAACAGCCTTCCAGGACATGGCTGGACAAGAACCCAGAAGACACAATTAGGAGTGGCAGGCGAAAAAAGAAAAGCCCTTATGGCAAAACCTTCCTCAAAACCAGGAGACAGGACATCTGCTCAGATCCTTCCACACACACTGGGGACAGCAAGTTGCTGCAGGCGGCTGCCTCCCAGGCCTGCCGCTTTTTCGGGTGGGTCCAGTGGCACAGTCTGCTCCATGGCAGATGCCAGAAAGGGAGCCATTGCTTAGGCATGCCTGATTTTTAAATTCCAATATATAAAACAGGTTACCACAGTGAAAGAGGAAGGATTCATATTACAAAGTAAAGCACTAAGAGTTCCATTAAATAACTAATGCTCCCACTCCATTTTAATTTTTTTAACGATTTTTAATTGATTTTTTAGAGAGAGAGGAAGGGAGGAGGGAAGAGAGAGAGAAACATACATCGATTAGCTGCCTCCTGCACGCCCCCCACTGGGGATCAAGCCAGCCACCCAGATATGTGCCCCCAATGGGAATCGAACCAGCAACCCTTCAGTGCATGGGATGAAACCCAACCAACTGAGCTACACTGGCCAGGGTACTCCTACTCCATTTACTGTCCAACTTTGTCAGAAAACAAATATCATGATTTCTCTGGTCTAAATTTACTACATAAATTATGTACTTGTAACTCTACGTGTACAATAACTGTCTATTATTTTTACATTACTCTTCAGATGAAAAAATGTTTAATCTCAGGACCTCTAGTTTAGAAGTAAAAGATTTTGAATCTCATATTTAAACACCAATAGGATGGAAACTGCGTTCTATAAGGATGTAATATTTATATTAACAGCCAAAGTAGCAGAGAAACAAATGTTCAATAGAGCCATTCAACTATAAACATTACCTCCACCCTTGAAATCATGCACGCCTTATGTCCGAAAAGGCCTTCTGTCCCTACTAGAAAAGCATTCTGGCATTTTATCATTCTGCTGAAGGCACAAGCCAAATCCAGCAAGGTCAAATTAAACATAAGTCTGTCAGTCCTGCACCCATCAGCCAACAGCAAACAGGGGAAAAGGACACGAGCGGTATTTTTCAGTCACCCAAAGTGCACTGAGCAAATGTTCCAGAAACCCGTTCCATAACATCGTTAGCATGTAACTCCCCTGGGAACCTCCCACCCACCCCAGCAAGGGACCCTGCACAGGCTGCTCCCCTGAAGACCATGTCCAACCCTTGCTGGCCAGACCACCTGCATGGCCACCAGCTGGCCCTCCCCCCACTGAACCACTGCACACTCCATCTTCTAGTCCTTGGCACCGTTGGCACCGCCAGCCACAAATAAGGTAGGTTTGCACCTGGGAATGCAGAGTGTGGTACACTGTGTGGCCAGGAAGGGAGAGATGTGGGCCAAGCCCAACTGCTCAAGCGGAGCTCCCCACCATCTGTGCCTGGAGTGCAGGGACTCGCCTGAGCACAGAGGCAGAACAGTGCCCACCAGGGCCCCAGAGACCCTGCACACTGCTCACCGGGCCATGCCACAGACGGTGCACACTCCCAGCATGCACCCCTGAGCACCCACACCTGCTGAACAAGTGGATGCGTATAGATGCATGTGAATAGAACAAGCTAATGGGGACTAGCCCCGAAAATGGGGGTGTTACATCTTGCTCCCTCCAACCAGCATTGTAAGTGGACTCCCCTCCAACCAGTCCCAACCTTTCAACTGAAAAGGCTGCCTTTGAAAAACACAAAACTGACCTACCTTTAGATAATGGCAACCAACTAAAGTGATTTTTCCTTTCTCTCAAGCTTCAGAAGTAACCAGCTTAGGAGGCCAGACACTGTTAATAGCTGCATGTGACTCTGAAAGGGCTCAGGCCTTGGCCAGAAGCAGAAAACTCTACCAAATCTGTAGAGGGAAGGAGTGAAGAAGAGGCAACAGTGGGCACCAGCATTAAGTGTTGAGCATCAACAACCATCAAGTGAAACATTAGGGGAATGGATTTTATGTCGCCATCCTTGGGTACAAGGCTAGGGGAAAGTTTAATCTCAAAAAGCGGACATTTAAAATGGAGAGAGGTGACTGAACAAGACGTCACACAGCATTTTAAGCAACTGGATGCTGAATCCACTCCCTCTCCTGGCCCTCATCCCTCTATTGTGAGTCCAAGATGCCCCTGTGAGGAAGGGTTAGCATAGTGGGAAAAGACCAGGTGCAGTCCTTGGCCATGAAATCCTGTACTTTCATTTAAAAATATATCATTAGACTGTTTCGTGACCTTAACTTGTCTGAGTAGAATTTAATTTAAATTTAAAATAGCACAAAGGTCTTATCCCTCCTGATGAGATCATCTACTATAACATCATTGCATTTGCCCATAACAAAATTCTCACAAACAGCAAAACTGTTCACCTATGACCCAGATGACATAAACCCAGATTTTTACATCAAAAAAACTGGGAAGGAAAATTTAAATATCATACCATTTTACTGACAAATTTGCAAAGGTTTTTTCATAATAATATTCAGCACTGCCAAGGGTACAGCCATCCTCATATCTAGAGTGTAAAGTGTGCCATCCTTTCTGAAAAGTAACCTGGTAATACTTTTGGAGGAACCTCTCAAAGTTCTTAGACCCCCCCCGCAACTTCCCTCTTAGAAATCTATTCAAAGGATGTCATCAAACATTCAATGTAGCCCTGGCTGGTGTGGCTCTGTTGGTTGGAGCATTATTCTGTATACCAAAAAGTTGCATGTTCAATTCCCAGTCAGGGTACACGCTAGGTTGCACATTCAACCCCCAGTTGGGGCATGTACAGAAGGTAACCAATCCATGTTCTCTCACATTGATGTTTCTCTCTCTCTCCGTGTGTGTGCGTGTGTGTGTGTGTGTGTGTCTCCACTTTCCCCTCTCTCTATGAAAGTAATAAATAAATAAAAATCCTCGCCCTGACCGGTTTGGTTCAGTGGATAGAGCGTCGGCCTGTGGACTGAAGGGTCCCAGGTTCGATTCGGGTCAAGGGCATGTACCTTGGTTGCAGGCACATCCCCAGTGGGGATTGTGCAGGAGGCAGCTGGTCGATGTTTCTCATCCATGTTTCTAGCTCCCCATCCCTCTCCCTTCCTCTCTGTAAAAAATCAATAAGATATATATTTTTAAAAAACCCTCACCAGAGGATATGCTTAAGTTCAAGGTAGTTCTATATAATAAAAGGCTAATATGCAAATCAACCAAACAGCGGAATAACCGGTCGCTAGACGAGCAATGACCACCAGAGGGCAGACGCTCAATGCAGGAGCTGCCCCCTGGTAGTCAGTGCGCTCCCACAGGGGGAGCACCGCTCAGCCAGAAGCCAGGCTCACGACAGTGCTAAGGATGTCCAACTGACGGCTTAGGTCCGCTCCCCACCCCAAGGGAGGGTGCAGGCCAGGCTGAGGGGACCCCCCCACAGCGCACAAATTTCGTGCACTGGGCCTCTAGTGTTATTTATAATAGAGAAAACTGGTAAAAGCTTCAATGTCCCAAAGCAGGTCTTTTAAAAATAACAATATAACTATAGAGTAAGCTATATTGGAGAATATTTAAATTACATGAAAAAATTTTATGATGAAATGCTGTTTTAAAAAAGTACGTAATTTTTTCACATGATTTTATAATTAACCAATAAATACACCTGGAAGAATCTACTGAACTGTTAACAGAGGTCATCTCTAAATGTAGCAAACCATAATTTTGGTCATTTTTATTTTCTCCTTTGTTTTATATTTTCCTGATTATCTTCAATAAGTATATATTCGGGGGGGGTGGGGGGGGAGGATTTCAGATACAGGACTGGTGACACTGGGTTCAGCCAGGCCTGAAAGACTCCATGGAAAAGTCAGGTTTGGAAAACAAGGGCAGAGCACTGGACCAGCAGCATGCCCTGGGCCCCCACATCTGTCCCTGACTGGCTGTACTCACACCTGCTCCACAGGAGGTATGGGAGTGGCTTCACCCTGGTGCTGAGGACTAAGATACAGTCTGGGGCACGCCACATAAAATATGGATGCTCAGTGCTGTGGAGACTGGAGGACAGAGCACAGGCCAGAACAGGAACTTCCAGAGGCCTGCCTTACCTCAACTGCAAAGAGAACACATGTCCAACCCCATCCCAGGGGGCTGTAAGGATCAAATGTGACAAAGGATCAGAAATCCTCACAATGTGTGGGCACAGTAATAGATATTTATACGAAGGACATTACCATTCCAGCCACCTGGCCGAGCTCAGAGGCTATGATAGGCTCCATCTCCGTTCCACCCCTACAGCCTGGGGAAGTTTTTGCAAAGCGCTGAAACGCTGTCCTGCCAGACCCCAAAAAGCTGCATCTCCTGGGAACTCACTTTAGGTTCTATAATCTCAAACACTTAGATTTGTCCAAGATGGACAATATTTCACAAGAGGTGAAATGTGTACAATAACTGTTTAATATTTTTTATTACTCTTCAGATGTTATGTGTGGTTAATTTATGGCCCCCATGGAGCAAAACAGAGAATCTTAAAGACTGTTATTTTTTCTCTTTTTTTTTCCCTCATATGTGAGAAGCAAAGGGAAACAAAAATGTTCCAAGTACTGGAACAAGCTGGATCCTTCTGAGTGAATGGACAACGGGAGGAGGCCTCATCCAGTCCATCCTCACCCCCAGACCCACAAGCCTCAGTTCACCAGCCAGGAAACAGGTCCTAATGCTCTGACACTCACAGAAGACTAACAGACGTCGTTTGCAAGAAACACTGCAGAATACCACCTTCTTCCAAGGAACTGGAGGCTGATGTGGCCAAACAAAGCCACCAACAGCTCGATTACCAAAACTGAGGTTCTTGCCATAGGCAACATAGGAACAGAGAGCAAGAGTTAGAAATAAGAATGGGGAAGGAAAGTAAGGGGAGTAGAAACCAGAGCCACAGTCAAGGCAGCAAGAAGGAAGGGGCTTGTTGGCTGGATAGCGTCACTGGAACTGTATGGGGACAAGGAGAGAGAAGTGCCACTGTCCCCCTCCAGCCAGCTGGTAAGGGGTCCCTGAGGAAGACCCAGGCCCCAGGGGGACACTGCCTGGGCTGCATCAGACTCCACCCTTTATTTACAAGAGCTGTGACTCTGGGCAATTTCAGGGCTTCCAGCTGCCTTCCAGCAAACTGGGGATGGAAGCCGTACCTAGGTCATAAGGCTGCTGTGAGGATTAAATCAGTTAATGTGCGTGCAGCCCTAAGAACAGTCTGGCACAGTTAGTGATATGCAAGTGCTTGGAATCACTGCTAGTATTCTCTGACCAAGTGCCTGGTGGAAGACGGGTCGGGGAGGGGGGGCGTCAGAGGTCCAGGAGCCCTTCTGAAAACAGCCTGGATTCAAGCTATGGGCTCTCCGCTCTTGCCTTCCAGAAGCAGTGAGATTTTATTATGAAAAGTCCCTCCCCAACTCTTGAGGGCCAATGAAAATAATCCCTGGCCATACCTCCACCAGTGGCCAGGAGCCCAGCCCATCTCTGGAGGATGGTGGCCCTGCAAAGGAACCAACAAGGCACAGCAGGAAGCCTGCCATTCTGCAAACCCCAGAAGCAAGGCGTCCACCCACTTACACAGAAGGCCTCTGCCGCACCTCACATGGAAGGATGGCTGGCCAGGGGTGGGTGAATGGGATGGAGCCTTCTTGCAAACTGGATAGAACAATCGTACTTTGAAAAGAAATTCTAGATCCACTTAGGGATCATGTGGATGAGGGCACACAGATGTTGCTCACACCCACCCAATTCCTGCTCTTAACGTCACTCGAGTAGTCCAGGTCCTGCATCCAGTCTGCGAAGAGAAGAGCAAGTCATTTGGCAGGGGCCCAGTTTAGGAGGTGGCTTTGTAATATGAGCAGTGTGTCCACTAACAACCAGAGCAAGACCATTAAGTTCATTACACCTGTCACTCTGCCAGCTGACTATCCAAATTGCCAGAGATGAAAGTACATTATGCCCAGGAGTGCCACCCAGCCCCCGCCCAGGGCAGCACCACACTTATCTCAGACAATTTGTTCTCAATGTCTGCACCTGCAGAAAGAACGCAACTGTAAACAGCTTGAAACTTGGCTCTGAGAAACCATCGGGCCAGAGCAGGTCCATCTAAGAGCAAAGTTTAGTTTCTTGGAGCAGGTCCCTGCGAGGAAGACTAGGTGCCATATGCCCTGATGAGGAGGAAGAAGGGGGGGGGGGCAGGGTAAGGGGGCAAAGCCACCAGCAAAACTAAGGACACAGAGCTGCTACGTGGATTCTGCTGCCCCGAAGCACTACCAAAAATACAGCGAGGGACACACCCTTTTCACTTCCGAACCAAGTCACAGAATTGTAAGCAGTAGGCAGAGGCCTTCCCTGCAGCTGCACAGCCAACAGCCAGGCTCCCCGGGTGCGCACCGCCTGGGCCGCCACTGGCTGCAGAGTGCGTTTGCAGTGCAAGCGCGTTGCAGACAGCGGTAATTTATTTATCCCTGTCATGTAACATTAGCAATCTGTCTGGAGCTTGGCAAGCGGCAACTTGCACTGTCATATAAAGTGTCTGACAAACTTAAAGTTTCATAAATGCTTCTCTTTTCCAGCACACAATAAAACATCATTTTTAAAGTTATCTCCTTTTCTGTTCCTTTTCTTTCTTCCCCTTCCAAAAAAAAAAAAAGGAAGGAAAAGAAAGAAAAACAACAACAAAAGAACCCATGCAAACAGAAATGATCCCTCAGCAGGATTCTTAACCTTAAAAGTCTCAACATTTTTCCAATGCCAAGTAAATGAATAAATAAATGGATGGGGAGAGGGGTGTGGTGGGGGTCAGTCATGATGGGGGGGGGGGGGGTAACAGAACAAAATCTGAAAAACAAAAGTACAGTCATTAAAAATTAATAAAGGGTGTGGACATGAGCTCCTACCCCCGTCTGCTCATGGGGATTTGAGCCAGACATTCTGCATCCTCATTAAGTGGTGTCTGGCAGGCTGCCGGAGTTTTAGTGGGTTCTGGGAATGCCAATATATTAACCAGAGGACTTTTTGCATACCCTTTAGAGTTTTTATTCTAGAAAAGTCAACCATTTGGCACTGTGCAGCCTTATTTTTGTCCGGGAAAGCTCTCAGCTGCCAATCGAGGGAGAACTTATAGCTATGTTCTTAGTAATTTCCAAGACCTATCTGGAAAACAAGCTTGGTGGGAAGAAAAGTCCTCACAAAAACAGCTGAAAAGGCCAAAGTACCATTTTTTAGTGGGAATTCAAAGAAAAGCAATCCATACTTAAATCACCTGGATATGACACAGCATAGATATTATTTTCAAGTCCTCCTATGATAGAGAAAAAGATAATATTAAGTGGAAATATAAATCCAATTAATAGTATAGGTGCTTGGCTATTTCCCTTACAGGCTTAACAGTGAAGCAAGTAATGCCAGACAAAAAAAAAAAAAAAAAACTCCCTAAAAAATGGCAGGTCTTGTGGCCTAAATTTTCAAATAGTAGGCAGAAGCTTTACATTCCTATTTTAAAACTTAAGATTCACCTTCCATGAACATCCATAATATAGGTCAAGGTGTAATTGTAGACTAACAAATCCCATGTAGCAGAAAGTCACTTTGACATCAGATAATAATGGCTTCCAGGCGAGTTCTCTGAGACCTAAAAAAAGGAAAGGAGGAATGGAAGGTGGAAGGGAGGAGGAGGAAGAAGGGAGGAAAGGGCAATTTGGGACTACTTAGCTATTTTGCTACTGTTCACATATAAATAGCCATGTGCCTATATAAAGTGTGTTAATAAGCATTTCTAAAAATTTTCCAGGTTAACATGGAATAATCTTTTATAGCTATCGCTCCTTGAGTTTTCTCTAACTCTCACCCAAAAGGACAGACACATCAGAGAGTCTCCCTAAGCCGAGATTCAGAAGAAAGATGAGGGGGGAAAAAACATGATGAGGGCTACCAGAAAGATCTAACCCAGCGGTTCTCAACCTGTGGGTCGCGACCCCTTTGGCGGTCGAACGACCCTTTCACAGGGATCGCCTAAGACCATCCTGCATATCAGATATTTACATTACGATTCATAACAGTAGCAACATTACAGTTATGAAGTAGCAACGAAAATAATTTTATGGTTGGGTCACAACATGAGGAACTGTATTTAAAGGGCCAGAAGGTTGAGAACCACTGATCTAACCAGTCAGTCACAAGTGTCCCTGCCCTGAGTCCTCCAAGTGCTTGGGTTTTACAGGGTGACACAGAGCAACCACCTCCTGCCCAGACCGTAGGGTGACTGAATGCTGGGCTGACTGCATGCTGGGCAGTGCAAAGGGACCCAGACAGAGCTTGGTGGTCTCTCCTTGGCAGCAGCCCAGAAACGACCTTCAGAGAGCAAAAGTCACTCTCACCTCCCCATTCCCCTGTCCGGCTGGCAGTTGCCCCTCCAGAGGCCCAGATAAAACTCTGCGTCCATGAACTGTAAGGCTGCTCTGCAGAGCTGCGAAGTCAACCAAGACCACAGCACAGTCCCAAACGGAAAACATCTCTACAGATGGGCCCTTACTCTCAGTGCGCCAGGCAACTAAACTATTCTTAGGACACTGACAGCAGTTGGGGGAAAATAAATATTTGTCTATGTATGTATATACTCGGAGGTGGGGGGGGGGGGGCTGTGAAGGTGGACTTTGAATCCAACAAATTGGCACAAAATCCCCAAATAAGCAGCTGGCACTGCTGGGTTCCTCTGCAAGGTTGTGGTCATGCAAACCAAGGCCCTAAAAGGATTCAAGAGACAGCCCCCAAAGCCTACTGGGAATAGTCCTCTTCATCATAAATACAAACCTACACAAACTAGAACCATGGCCAATGAGGGCAAATTCTTCCAGGGGCAACAGCAGAATGTTGGAAACGTAGAGGGATATTTTAAATCAAGAGAGGAATGCCGCTACAACTCCATTACAACAAATCCCTTACTAGCATTTACAGATTGGCACCTAATTCCTAACAGTGTGTTCAAATGTCAATAGTAACAGGAAGCTCTCAAAAGAATTAAGCTTCCAAAGATCATGAAGAATTTCTCCCATTTTTAAAAGGTACTGCTCTGCATTCAAGGGTTGATAGGAAACCAAATATTGTAATCCATAAATGTGCATGGGTAATATTCTGATCTACTCATTTGTCTATGTAATGACTCAAATTTGACATTATGATCCTTTACTAAACATAAAGAATGTGTTCCGAGAGAATTCTGCAGAATATAAAGGCAGATGTACTGATGACAGTAAACTCAATATAAATAGCAGAAAAGACTAAATACGCATATGCAAAATGCAAAACACGGCTTGTGCAATGACAGCTTCTCGGTGCAGACTCTACAGAATCTTTCCTGTAATTCAATACTCAGTCCTGAAGCTCCAGAGGAAATACAAATGGGAGAATACCTTCCTTGGCTAGCCAGACAAGAGGAAAGGGCCATCTTAAAGAGCAGTTTCCCAGCCCTAGTCCTGAGGGAAGGCACCAACCTCCATGCCAGTCACAGTACCCAGATATTTTTAAGAGCCAAAGCTGTTCACCATCTCTACCCACCTCCACTGCAAGAAACTTACTAACGGTAGCTCTCTGAATCAACACTCTTTACAACTTATTTCACCTTGCATCCCACAATGCCAAGCACACAGTAGGTCATCAATCAATATCACAATCACATTTAACATTTAGAAAGGAGCACTGAACTATAAGTGGAGAGGTCCAGGGACAAGAAGTTGCCAAAAATATAAGAGAGAAAAAGAAGGGAATAGATGGGACACAAAGGAAGAGAAAAGAAGCAAATCAAACTTATCCAATGCTAGCTAATTAAAAGACTGAAGAAAATAAAAATTAAGCCGGTTTATGTGGCCATTGCCACTCAGCAGTCATTCCTATGCCTGGGTAGGAGGAGCGAGGAAGCCCTACTTGCGATAAAGAGTTTCTTGCAGTCTAGACAAGCAGCGCGGTGCCCTGCCAGCAAACCCAGGAAACGGGGCACTGACCCGTGCGCCTTCTCCAGGTGCCACCCACCCACAACGCGCCCATGTCGTCCTCCAGAAAATCCGCCACGTTGGGAAGCCTCCTCCTTTTCCAATTTAAAAAAAAAAAAGTTTAAAAACAAGCAAATGTCCTCTCTGCCACCATAGCGAATTAACCTGAGTAGAGCCAGCCCACTGTCTTCCAGCAGCGTACTTGCAGGGCGCGCCCCCAACCCCACCCTGGGCGGCCCACCGGACAGGGGCACCGGGGAGCCTCCTCACCGCTGTGCAGGCTGACCCCACAACAAAGGCAAGTGCCGGGCCTGGGCTGGGTGCTCGTCGCTTCCTGTTCATTCCACCGTGAGGGTCAGAGAGAAATTCAACACACGCCTGCCTGCTTCCTCCAGAGCTCGGAGACCCAACCTCAGTGTAACAGCAGCCGCCCGAGACAATCGACTTCCCAGCCAATGCCGGGAGCTCCGGGCGGCCCCGCGACCGACGTCAACGCGCGCGGGGGAACCCGGGTCAGCGCCGGGAGAGGCAGGTCCTAGGGTTTGCCGGGCGTGGGGCGCAGGATGCCGGGTGCCGGGGCGTGAGGCTGCGGGGCGCCGGGGCTGCAGGTCCCAGGGTCCATAGCAATGCCGGCTCCCGCCTCCTTTTCTTTCCGCAAACTCCCCCGCAAGGTCCTGCACAATGTTCCCGCTTCGCTCTGACCTCCAGTCCCCCGACCCGGAGGCCCAAGGGAGCCAAGACCTCAGTTTGAGCGGCCACCCTCCCGCTGACGCCGGCCTCCTGGTGCAGAATTAAGTCCTGCAACCGCAGGACAAGCCGCGCCGGGGAACCGGGAAATAGAAAACGGGGTGGGGGTCGGCAGTGTACCTTCAGCAAAGCACCCCCGTCCCCACAACCGGGGTGGCCTCCGTGCCCACCGGAGACACTGCCTCGCAGACTTCGGGCATTCGTGTCCCAGCCGCTCGCCAGGGTGGGGAGGGTGCCCAGT
>NW_005871619.1:466998-477675 GCF_000147115.1 Myotis lucifugus | reverse complement strand
CCCAAACTAGATTAGAATCACCACCGGTGGGAGACTTGGCCCGACACTCAGGGTTATTGGGTCCAAAGATGCTTATAACAGTCCCTTGTCCATGTTTGTGATGCTGTTTTCCAACCTGCTAAGGCGTCCCTCTTCATCTCAATTTCATGCAAGGGGAGTGTTAGTTAGCACAGGGTTTGTAATTGCTTGCAACTTAACCATCATTTTGAAGGCGATGTTCTGTCTTTTTCAGGAATAGTTTTTATTCCAGCCAAGGAATAGTGGATGACAGCGGGGCCACCAGCTTCCTGAAGCTGAACATCAGTGCCGGCAACACCGATCTCTATAAAAAGCTCTATCACAGGTATTTGGCGGTTGCCGCTCCCCTTTGAAACATTTATCATGAGAGCAACGGCAGGGACGTCACGGGGCAACGCCGGCCCGAGGCTGACTTTTCTGAGCTGCGGTTGCGGGTTGGGCCGATTCTCATTGCCAGGAGCATGGGCTCTGGGCAGGACCACTTGCCCCGAGCAGCTCTGGGTTCGTTCCGGGGAAGGTTTCTGTGCCATCTCGTTGTGCCCTGTGCCCTCTGTGCTATTAGATGACATTGCAAAACGGAGAGTCCGCACTCGTTTCTTCACTATCTGGATATTAGAGCTGACCCTACTGCGCACGTCAGGGGAGGTCTCTAGAAACGAAGAGCGCACCTTGGGTCCCTGCTGGGTGACCACCTCTGCTTGCCTGCACTTGGCTGATTTTAGCACTGACGTCCTGCTTCCAGGATCCCCGCCGCCCCAGGCAGCAGGGTGGTTGGTCCCAGCCCCAAGCCCAGGGTCACGGGGTGCCCTGGGAGAGCCAGAGGCAGCAGCTCAGTTCAGCCATCGTTTCCTGTACCTCCAGGCTGACTTGCAGTCCTGGGTGGGTCACAGTGTGCCCTGTGGGTGCTAATGAACCCAAACGCCAGGTCACATGATCCCCAGGTCACATGATCGACAGCTTAGCTGGTTAGGAAGGTGGGGAGGGGTGGGCTGAGCTACGTGATTTGCTTTGCATGTATTTAAGGTGTTGACAGTCTCCCCGGTCTGGTCATTGTCTGAAGGCTCTTTAATGTGAGACACAGTGTCCTTTGTGCACGAGCCTCCCCCGGCTGCCAGGTCCCGGTCCCTCCGCGCAGGTGTTAGCCAGCCGCCACCTCCCGCAGGCCAGGTGCTGCTGGAGGGAAGGATGGATTAATCACACCGTCCCTCCTTCCCGTGAGTGGGAGGCCGGAAGCAGGTTTGCATTCCTGGTGGCCGCTGGCTGAGGTGTCTGGGGGGCCAACTTCCTCTCGAGCCTGCTGTCCCTGGGAAGGTGACAGGGTGTGCCCAGGAGGCGGGCTGTGCCCGGCCAGGTGTGCCCATCAAAACAGCGGGGCTGCGGTCTGCCCGCCAGGGAAGCCAAACACAGCTGCCTGGGCCCTTCGTACCTGCTGAGTGCTGCCTTGTCCCCCTGGGTGACGGCAGATGGGGCTGAGCAGGGGCGGAAGCTGCCACCTCGCCTCTGTGAGCCTTGGGAGCTCAGGAGGGCCACGGCCTAGGAGAGGAGAGAGAAGGCATTGACCTGGCTCGCGGTGTCTCTACGTGACAGGGGTGGGGAGACTTCCCTTTTGCTCTCAGAAGCTGCCCTTTGTTATTGTGGATGAAAAAGGGGCCACATACTAAACCCCAGGAGCTCAGGGGCAGCCTGCGTGGCGGCCTTGCGAACTCAGACTGGAAGTAACCACACAGGATGGTCGGGAATGAAAACTTCCTAACCACAAGTGAGCCATGGCGGTAGTCACATCCTGGGCCGGTATTCTTCTTTAGCAAAGGCCAGTCTTTGCCTTCACTGAGCCTGTCTGTTGTCTTTTTTTGCATCTACACTAACATAATTGACAACATACCTTTGGAATAGCAACATAATTTCCTCCCCCCTCCCCTCAAAGCACAGAGTGGAAACCAAGATCCCCTCAATGTTGTTATGTTAATTGCTAACTGTTAATTATCCTTACCCACCTCTGTAGAAGAAGCATGTGTCTATTATTTCATTTCTATTCAATCCCAGAGGTTTCCTTGCTTTGCTTTCTCCCGCCTCCCTAATCTATCACCAATGGATTTCATGTAACCCACTTATATCTCCTCCTTTGGTTGTAATATATAAAATAAGCCAAATCCATTGCGATTTTGCTTCCCGGCAATTGTCGCCAGTTTGGCTCAAATGAACTCATAAAAAATTCGTACAGGTTTGGGCATTTCTTACGTTGTCGGTCTTACATCTGAGCCGCTGGTGGGGCCCGTCAGAGTGGCCGCAGCGAGCCCGGAGGCTGATGACTGCACAGCCGGGTTCCCTTGGAGAATCAACCTCATGATTCTTAGAAAACACCTTTTCGTGGGAATGTGCTTCTCGGCGTTGCCAGTGCCCCTCAGCCAGGACCGCCGGGACACGCCGTGGTCCTTGGAACGTGGGTCGTGTGGGCAGGAAGGTGTTGCAAACAGCTTACAGGATTTGGGCTTGTGGTGGGTCATTTGGGGGATGATTAGAAGAAGCAGGGATTGGCTCTGGATTGGATGCTGGTAGGAGTCGAGGGTGATTCTTGGATTGGCATCTCAGCACTTTTTTCCTAGAAGGTGGGTGGCATGAAGCCCGGCTACCCCAGGGTTGGCATGGAAGCTGCCGTCACTCACAGTAGAGGGTCCCTGATTGGGACCAGGCTCCGGCAGGACTGTGCGGTGGGCTTGTGTGTATCCTGTCCTTCACGAGCAGTGGGCTGGCCCGGTGTTGGTCTCTGTAGTTGTTTGTGTAGTGGATCGTGGCCAGCTGTGAATGCCCGGATGTCGAGGCCGCTTCTCTCCTCCTCAGCATATTATTAGGAGGAACATTCGATATACACCAGGCTGCATCGGCAAACCTTGAGTGTTTGCCTCCCAAAGCAGTAACTCTTTTTTTTTTTCTTCTGCTCCCGGACACATAATTGCTTGTATTGTTGTCTGTGTGACAAATGTGAAGAAGCAGCCATAGGAAACCAAAGTTTACAAATGGCTCCCTTGAAAAAGTAGAGGCTGATTTAAAATCCCAGAATAAAAATCATGGCCGATGTTGTTGCATGCTTACCCTCAAAGCCATCCTATGAGTTGGTGCTGTCATTAGCCCATTCTGCAGATGGGGAAACTGAGGCACAGAGGTTAAGTAACTGGCAAGTTAGGGTTTGACCCACTCTCGGTGTCTGCTCTTCACCACTGTCCTCTAAATGGATTTACTTTCCTGATTCAAGCCTTCAGTCACGGACCCCTCTATGTCTGGGGAGGCAGGGGACTGAGAACTTTGGAAAACATTCTAAGTATTGTGAGAGTCAAATGGCTCATCCATTGTGACCACCATTGTCTTTCTTCTTTTGTAGTGATGTCTGTTCTTCAAAAACAGTGGTTTCTTTACGCTGTATAGGTAAGTGAGCCTGGGTGTTCCTTTTTGGTCCTGTATTTTCGGACACAGATCCCCTGTGTCTGGGAAGGTGGAGAGAGAAGGGAGCTCCTCTTGAGCCACTCCGTGGTGGAGCTGGAGGCCTGTGGCTGCCCTGCTGTGTTTGCATTACTTCTGCTTGCAAACCTCTTAGCAGCAGGGAAGGCTCTGCCCTGCGCTCCCCTCGGGGACGCCCGTCCTGTTCCTTTACGGGCTCTCGGTCCTGAAGCTCAGCTTCTCTGATCGAAGGGGTGAGACTAGCCGATGCTCCCAGTGGTCCTGGCAGTAGCTTCCCAGCCCCTGGGCTCAAGCTTCTTCAGGTACCAAGGGAGCAAGGTGCCCGCCCCCCCTCCGGCCCCGCCAGCACCGGGTGGGCATGTGACCAGCACACAGGCGGATCCCTCCTTCACTTTGTTCCATGATCTTGGGCCTCTGAGCATTCAATCCCTCCAGGACTCAGGAGATCCAGGGCCTTTGTCACCCAGGACCCAGGCTGGGTGTCTGGAATCACAGTGGCAGTCAAAGAGGTGCTTGGAGGGGGTGGGGGTTCTCAGGGTGACTGGCATGTCCCTCACCCCTCCAACCTAAAAGAGACCAGGCCATGTTCTCCGAAAGTCAGACCCCAAACAACCTGGAATGAGAGGTGGGAATAGTTGTCCACCAGCCTGGCGGGGCCTGGGGGACGGGCGCACGCTGCACGGGTGGGTATCGGGGTGCAGGGTGGCCCGAGTGCTGCTCACTGGCCTGCTCTGTTGTGCTTGTCGCTTCCAGAGTGCGGGGTCAACTCGAAGATGGGCCGCCAGAGTCGGATCGTGGGCGGATCGAGTGCTGCCCCGGGGGACTGGCCCTGGCAGGTCAGCCTGCACGTCCAGGGCGTCCACGTCTGTGGCGGCTCCATTATCACCCCCGAGTGGATCGTGACGGCCGCCCACTGCGTGGAAGAGTATGTTCACGGGGAAGCGGCTCCTGGGTTGGGAGGTGGCTCTGTGGCCCCGTGACCTTGAGCGACGGGTTTTGACCTCTTCGAACTCCAGTTTCCTTGTGTATGAGTGGGGCTGTCATGGCGCCCCCTCCGTCCTTGGGAGGGTCAGATGAGCCACTGCACGTGATGCCTTGGCCACGCCCACCCCTCAGCAAACGTGCATCGGGCGTCCACTGAAGGCAGGATTCTGGGAGCAAGGACGCAGCATCGGGCTGGGGGGTCACTGCCTTTCCTGCCCTCGAGGGAGCTCTGGTCTCTGGACAACCGTGCTGGGAGAGGCCACACTCAGACACCCTCGGGGATCGCACACGGCCCTGCTGGAAGGTTCCCTGTGGCCTCAGTTAGGCTTCCTTGGCCACAGCGCTGCCCACACAGCCGGCTGGGAGGGGCAAGGGGAAGGCATAATTTATAGCGTTAGCTTTTGTGGAAGATACTGTCCCCCCCACCCCCTTTTTTTTCTTAAACATAGAGTTGTTGTTTTTTTAATATATTTGTATTGATTTCAGAGAGAAAGGAAGAGGGAGAGAGAGAGAGAGAGAGAGAGAGAGAAACATCAATGATGAGAGAGAACCATTGATCAGCTGCCTCCTGCACGCCCCCTACTGGGGATCAAGCCCACAACCCTGGCATGTGTTCCTGCCTGGAATCGAACCGGAGACCCTTCAGTCCACAGGCCAACGCTCTATCCACTAAGCCACCCAGCTAGGGCTTAAACATAAGAGTTTTTGCTCACATGTCAGTTTTGGAGGAAAACTCACTCATGAGAGCTGTTTTTCTGGTTTAGTGTGAGGCTGGGCCTGGCCTGGCTGTGTGGCCTCAGGCGGGGCAGTCAAGGTGTCTACACATGACAGGTGTGTGGGCTGCTGCCAGGGTTGTGGTGGCAGCGGAAGGAAGCCGTGCTTATCACCCAGGCTGTTCCCGCCTTCCCTCCATCGGATGCTCTTAACGGGAAACACCTAGATCAGTGATGGCGAACCTATGACACGCGTGTCAGAGGTGACATGCGAACTCATTTTTTTGGTTGATTTTTCTTTGTTAAATGGCATTTAAATATATAAAATAAATATCAAAAATATAAGTCTTTGTTTTACTATGGTTGCAAATATCAAAACATTTCTATATGTGACACAGCACCAGAGTTAAGTTAGGGTTTTTCAAAATGCTGACACGCCGAGCTCAAAAGGTTCGCCATCACTGCCCTAGATAAAGGTGAGGGCTAGACACCTAGAGGCTGTTCGCCACTACACATTCATAAAGCACCTACTGAGTGTCAGGAAATCCCTAGCACATCAATGTAGGTAAGACCCGTTCCTGCCAGAAACGAAGTTTAAAACCTCAGAGAGGCAGGTAGGTCCAAGAAACAGTGTTCTTGGAATTACGAGGGTCCGTGGGCTGCTGCCGGAGCCCACGGGGCACAGGGCTCAGCCAGGAGGCAGAGCAGGGGCTAGAAGGCGGGAAGGTGTGCAGGTGAGGCCCGGGCCGAGCCGGGGACTGGGGAGGCCCGACTCCTGCCGGCCAGTCTCGCTGGCTTTGGTGGTCCTGTCACCCCCGGGGACGCTGGGCTCCAGTGTATAACTTCTGCTCATCCAATGAGTGTTTCGCGTTTGCGGCTCTGAGATGCTGAGCGGTGTTCACCTTTGCCCCCCAGGCCTCTGAACAATCCCCGGTACTGGATGGCCTTTGCAGGAATCTTGAGACAATCTGCCATGTTCTACGGAAACGCGTACCGAGTGGGCAAGGTGATTTCTCATCCGAACTATGATTCCAAGACCAAGAACAATGACATCGCTCTTATGAAGCTGCAGACGCCGCTGACTTTTAACGGTACACACCTCTGTCCGTGGGGCTCGGGCGCGTGGGCCGTGCTGGCCACAGCTGAAGGAGAGGCTGGCTGGAAATAAAACCTGGGCTGTGATCCCTGGGAGGCGGGGGTGGCGGGCGGAGGGGGGCTGACAGGAATGTGCTCAGCAGAAGCCAGATCACCTAGAAACGTGCCTGTGTGTGTGGAGGGAAGCAGTGACCACCACACTTTCCTCCACGTTGGGGGGCAGTTTAACCAACACGGGAGAGTGTGGCCGTTGGCATCGGGGGCCGGCAGGCTCTTTGGGGGGGCGTCTGTGCACTGTGGGGCCCCTGCCCCTAGATGCCGGGAGCTGCCTCGGTTGTGCAGGCAAAGGTTGTCAGACGCTCCTTGGGGGCAGCGTCACCGCCAGTGAGGCCAGCTGGTCTCTGGCTTGTGAAGATGCTTTAGTTTTCCACATTATTCTGGAAAGAAAATACTTTAAAGTAATAACAACTTAAAACGATATGAAAACAAACCAACATGCGTCCCCTGCACTTCTGAGTTGGGCCCCAATCTAGTCCATCCAAGGGTCCAGAGCCCTCTAGCGCCCCCTCTCCCCCTGACCCACCCCCAGGGCAGAAGACGCAAAACCACGTCCCTGCCCTCCAGGTGCTTACATCTGAGTCAGGAAACAACGCAGGTGGAGGCGGGTCCAGCACGGCCCCCAGGAGCTAGAAGTGCCTGCCAGCCTCCTGGCCACTGGCCACTGGCCACTGCCACGGGTCTGTCTTTCTTACCGTCTGTCACTTGGAGACACTGTATTTTTCATTTCTGTTTCTGGAAGATTTCGTTTGAAGAAAAGTTAATTGTGTGTGTTTTGAAGCAGAGCTAGCCAGTCGTTCCATTTGTAAGTCACAAAACTTCCGGAGGCGAGCGTCCTGCCTGTTGGAAGGAGGGCGCCGGCAGGGGTGAAGGCGGGGTGCCAGGACCCGCTGGCACCCGGGCTTCCCTCGGGCAGGATGGCCCAGCCGCGGGCGCACGGGGAAGGTCCAGCGGAAGGCCACCGCCTTCGTCAGACCAGACGAGCTCACGGTGCTTTTCCTTCTCGAAACAGACAAAGTGAAGCCGGTGTGTCTGCCCAACCCCGGCCTGATGCTGGAGCCGAGACAGGCCTGCTGGATCTCCGGGTGGGGGGCCACCTACGAGAAAGGTGAGGCTCCTGGGCACAGAGTCTGCAGTCCCGTGAGCACGGCCCTGGGTTTGCAAGGGGGAGGCCCGAGGCCCGGGTTTCAATCCTGGGTTTACTCCCACCGGATGGGTGACTGGGGGCAGTTCACACAGGCTTTGTGCCTCAGTTTGACGGATGTACGGAGGAGGGTGTGGGATGGAGAAAAGCCGGATTGTTTACGGAGGGAGACAGGAGCTCCTGGCCGGCGGGGGTCGTTGGAGAAGAGGGAGCGATGACTGGGGCAAGGTGAGCCCGCAGAACCCAGTCGCTGAGTGATGATGAGGGCGATTCTAGAGCACGGGGGAGGGGGGGGGGGTTCCCTGACTCCAGGGGCAGGAAGTCTTCCCCCTGAAACCCAAACCTAGAGCTGCACTAAGCGCAGACCCGCCAGCTGCAGGGTGACCCAGGTTCCCCGGGAGACGGCTTAGGAGGTGGAAGGAGGGAGGGGCGGGGCAGGGCCACCTGTCTGTCCACAGTGGCCTGTCTCCAGGAGGGGGTCCACCCCTCCCGTGGGAGCCGCGGGCTGCACTGATGGCGCGATGACCTGGTCTGTCTCAGGGAAAACGTCGGACATGCTGAACGCCGCGATGGTGCCCCTCATCGAGCCCGGGCAGTGTAACGGCAGATACGTCTACAACAACCTGGTCACACCCACCATGGTCTGCGCCGGGTACCTGCGGGGCAGCGTGGATTCCTGCCAGGTGTTTGCCTACCCCACTGAGTCCATGAGCCCCTTCTCCCCGCTGAGAGAGAAGGTTCCATGTCCCTGGGAGACAGGGTTTTATATTAGCTAAGTGTCCATGGAACAGAAACAAGTATCGGACTGTTTTAAAATACAGACACCAATTGACTTAGTAACTCTTAGCTCATCTACTAGTAGACTAAAATTCATCGCTGGTATAGTCTCTCTTGGGGATTCTATCACTCTTACCTATTGGAGGAGAGATGACACCCACACACCCACTGGGACCCCCACCCTCTGTGCAAGGTCATGGCGTGTGCGGTTGTGGCTTGACGTCGCTCTGTTGCGTGCTTGTCCCCCAGGGCGACAGTGGCGGCCCTCTGGTCACGTTGAAAAACAGCATCTGGTGGCTGATTGGGGACACGAGCTGGGGGTCCGGCTGCGCCAAGGCGAACAGGCCTGGAGTGTACGGAAACGTGACGATGTTTACAGACTGGATCTATCGACAAATGAAGGTGATTTCCCTGTCCTGGCTCAGAGCTCGGACACGTCACAGCCCAGGTGTCTATGAGCCGTGGTCCTGCTGCCGGGAGCTGGGGGCCGTCCCCCCCTTCCTCCCCCCCCCCGCCCCCCGGCATCCACCCGTCACTACTGGGGGCCTCACTTGCATGCCGCCCAGTGGGCGTGGATGAAGCAGCCGGGCTCAGCGTGGCTGACGTCACACAGGGCTGTGCTCTGCTGACCACAGTCCGGCTCAGCTGGCTCCACCCAGACTTCGGTGCGGGCAGAGAGCACAGGGACGCAAATTAGCCAATGGAGTCGGGACGGTGCCCTGTCCTTTTCTGGGCCATTGAGTGCACCCCGGCCAGGTCCCAAGTCCGGGGTGGGGGAGCAGCTGGGGCTCTCTGGTGCACACAGAGGCGGTGAAGACGGGGGTCCCGGGGGCTCCCTGCCATCCTGCCCTCGGCACTCCGGGCCTGACCATGCTGCTCAGCGGGGACCTCTCCCCTGGCGCTGCCCGGATCCCGGGCGAGAGCCAGGTCCCTCTCCATCCCAGGGCCCCTGCCAGGGCTGGGCTGCCGGTGAGAGAAGTATTTTCACTTTGTGTCCCCCCAAGTCTCCAGTCTGGGGAGGGGGGCAGGACCCGAGGGCATTGTCTGACGTGGCCCCCAATAAAACCAGAGGACCTCATACCTCCTAGTGGCCACAGCGGCTGGCCAGTCCGCACCCGGTAGAGGGCCGAGTGCTGGAATGGGCACCCGGATGTCCTGTTGGGGGCTGCCCGGTGGAGGGAAGCGCGTGGGGCTCGGCGGGGAGCCAGGCCCAGGGGGGGACAGTCTGCCGGGTCTGTGAGAGAGCAGACCACACGGGTGTTCGGGACATGGCCAGGGCTCAGCACCGGAGCATCAGGTGGAAGGCTGGTGCAGGAGAGGCCACGGGCAGGGAGCCAGGCGGTTGAACACTGATGTCTCTCAGTGGCCGTGTGGAGCGAGATCTCCCAGCCCAGGCCTGTGTCCCGGCCCTGCGAAGCGGTTTGCTTCCGCACACACCCTGCTCCCCGCTCCCTCCAGGCCCGGGCACACGTGGTCCTCAGCCCAGCTGCCCGCCGCCACAGTCAGCCTCACTCGACCTTCGTGCCGTGGGGAAACCACGTCCCTTTGTCCTCTGAGGCTTGCTCAGCTGGTGTCTAAGTGCCTTGTCGACCTAGAGAGAAAAAAAGTTTTCTACCCGTGTTTATCTTAAGGAAATAACATCCTTTCTTTTCCCTGTGAACAGGCCAACAGCTGATCCGCCCGGCCTCGTCCCCAACACCGTCAACAAGAAAACGGAGGGGCTGGTTTTTCAGCCCCCGTGCCTGGTGTATTTTAGAGGTGATCCAGAGGTCCTTTCGTTTGATTAAATCATGAACGTGTCTGTCTTTGGCAGTCTCCACAGTTCTGCGCAGGCCATGGTGGCTCCTCCCGGGCCCTGCTCCCTGGGCTTCTGTCCAAAAGGGGTGGCCACCCGGGCTGGGTGTGGGTGTCTCAGGCCAACGCAGGGCAGAGGGCTGGAGTCTGCCCACCCGCATCTCCCTCTGAGCCCGTCCGGGGGTGCCCATGGGGCTGGTGCCCTCTCAGCTGTGGACGGTTGGAGATGGGAAGGGTGCTTCGCTCTGGGCCTCTGCTAGGGAGGCCACTTGGTGGCCCCGGGCCAGGCTCCCCACAGGGGTTTTCACTGACTCGGCAGCCCCGGGTGGTGGAGGAAACCCAGGGACCCGCCCTTCCTGGGGGATGACTTGATGATCACGTGAAGGGGCAGAGAAACCTTTTTCCTTCTTGTGGGTGAGAGTGCAGACCAGTGGTTCTCAACCTTCCTAATGCCGCGACCCTTTAGTGCAGTTCCGCATGTTGTGGTGACCCCCAATTTCATTACCCATTGAACATAATTAAAGCATAGCGATTAATCACAAAACAATATGTAATTATATATGTGTTTTCCCCGATGGTCTTAGGAACACCCCTGTGAGATGGGTGGTCGACCCCCAAAGGGGTTGCGACCCACAGGTTGAG
>NW_005871619.1:452718-466764 GCF_000147115.1 Myotis lucifugus | reverse complement strand
TACCGGGGCAATCAGGGATGTGTGATTCAGCGACACTGTCTGCCTGTACAGTTTCCACATGCTACTCTACCTCAGTGCTCAAGGGAGTCTCGGCTGTGAGGCTCCAAGTCGTTGCCACATTGGGTTCCGTGGAACTGTTGTCCTTGCCACGGGTGAGCAGCGGCCCGTGGGAGCTGCTTTCACAGTGCCTGGCGCCTGGTTTCACGTTCTGTAAAGGAGTTTGCTGGAGAGCAGCACCGTGCTTGCGGCGAAGAAGGGAAAGGTGTATTGTGGACTCCGCGTGGGTGGCCCCTCCGGCCCCTGGGTGTCCCCCGGAAGGAGGGGCCACGCTGGAACTGCTGGGGGAGGTCAGTGCTCAGCCAGGACGTTGGGTTCCAGGAATGAAATGATGCTCCTGCTAGGACTTGACCTTGGAGTGGCAGGTGGTGTGACCGCCTTCTCAGATGCTCGCTCCATGGGCCTCCGTGGCAGCGGCGTCCCCGGGGTCTCCCAGACCCACGGCACTGAGGCGCCCGCTCCCCACCCCGGGGGTTACCCGGGTCGTCTTGGTGAGAACGGGTCCCTCTTTTCCTGCTCCCTTTTATTTATGTGACCCCCCAATTGTCTTGTTTTGTATCTTTTTTTAAACTGTAAATTGAATTGTGAAATATTGTACAAATAAATTATACTCTTTTTCCAAATACGTATTGAGTCTTGGGCGTCCTATTCCCCCTCCGCTGAGGGTTTCCTGCTACGTTCACAAAAGCGCTGCTAGTTCTGAGTCGGGGTTACACCAGGTTTTAGCGAGTCGGCCACTTCACAACAAGGGGTCGGGTCTGATGACGGAGTCCACGCCCAGAAGTGTCCACGTGGGCAGTGCCAACCTTTTCCGTTAAATCCAAAGTTTTCATTTTGGATTCACTTTGTGAACGGTTTTCCTATGGGATGAGGCTGACTCCACTTCAAGATGTAGCCGGAGTGCTGAGACTAGGGACATACAGAATGCTTGTATTCATACTTTTATAAAGAGAAGGTAAGCCCTAGTCAGTTTGCTCAGTGGTCAGAGCATCAGTCCCAGGTTTGATTCCGGTCAAGGGCATGTACCTCAGTTACAAGCTTGACCCCTGGCCCTGGTCGGGGCGCATGTGGGAGGCAACCAATCAATGTGTCTCTCTCACATCAGTGTTTCTCTCTCTGTTTCTCCCTCTCTCTTCCACTCTCTCTTAAAAAAAACAACAACAAAAAAAAAAACAGCCCTAACCGGTTTGGCTCAGTGGATAGAGCGTTGGCTTGTGGACTGAAAGGTCCCAGGTTTGATTCCGGTCAAGGGCATATACCTGGGTTGCGGGCACATTCCCAGTAGGAGGTGTGCAGGAGGCAGCTGATTGATGTTTCTCTCTCATTGATGTTTCTAACTCTATCCCTCTCCCTTCCTCTCTGTAAAAAATCAATAAAATATATTTTTAAAAATCAATGGGAAAAAATAGAAAAACAAAGAAGTTAGTTTGCTTAATATAAAATGACCCAACATACTTATGAAAACGGTAAGTGTTAATGAAAGTGCATAATTCGTGCCGATCATGCTGCTTCATGCAGCTGGGTCAGCAGGTGAGTCCCTGCATGGGTTCCCCTCCCGCTGCGTTGTCACAGGGCCAGCCCCGTCTGGTCGAACCCCAGCTCTCTCTGTTTCATGGTCCCCTGGTCCTGGCCGTTTCCCAGCCTTTGCCCCTTGGCCCAAGGCTGCGTCAGGAGCCTCACTTCGTAAACAGCCACAGATCCCAGCCCCGCAGCCTCGGCTGCTTTGGACGCAGAGCGGGTGATGCGAGCCCTGAGCGCCCTCTCCCAGGCTCCCAGTGTGTTAAGGAGAGGCTGGAATGAATGCTGCTTCTAAAGGAACATTTACGAAGCTCACCCACGTGCCAGCGATCTCACTGTAAACGAGTCAGCTCCATAACTAGTGCAGCTCTGGCCGTCGCTTTGCTGGGGCTGAGGAGCCTGATCTTATCCTTTTCCCTGGAAGGAAAAGTGAGGTGGGATCTGACCACTGGAGGCCCTGGCTTCCCCTGGCTTCCCCTTTGCTGCTCCTGCTGCTGCTGGTGGGGGACTTGCTGCTCGGATTGGGTCCTGGATTCCCAAACACACACGGACCCTGCGGGACTTGCCAGCCTGCCGGGTGCTTCTGGCTTGGCCTTGCCTGGGAAAGGTAGTGATAAAGGCAGGTGCCCCGCATGGCATCTTAGAGGACAACCACACACCCAGGACGTCCTCTGGACAAGCGCCCGTGACTCCCCCGCCGCCCGCCCTCCCACAGCATCATGGAGCACCTGCAGCGGGCCAGACAGTGCGTCCTGTCAGCTCAAGGCTTTTGGTCAGTTCCGTTCTCTCCAGCCCTTCATCTTGCTCTGCTCCAAGCTCAGCCCCATCCCACGGGACAACCGAGCCCCGACGTGCCTGGAGTGAGGGCCCATGAGTGGGCATCATCGATATTTGAGCACATTGTGCACGGCTGATGGGCCTCCAGGCCGGTGCTACCGCGTGGGCAGCGGAATCTGGGGATGTCCCTCAGGGCTGTGGGGCAGGGCTGGGGGACTTCTGGGCGGTTCAGCCCCTTGCCTGAGCCCTACTGCTCTCTGAAGGAAGCCCCCACATGGACTCCAGCTACTTTTTCCTGTGTGCTGACCACCTGGGAGGGACAGTGCACTCCTCCCCTGTTGAGATCCCTGGACACCTGCTCTTTTTGGCCAAAAAAAAGACTGTGAGTCCTCATCCGATTTACCCTCCTGCCCCATCGCGCTGGGTAGACTCCCCATCCGGAGCACATACTCTCGGCGTTCTTCCTCCGCCCTCTCTGGGACTATCAGAGAAATTATAACAGCAAAGAACCCTGGGCAACACTGCCACCTGTGCCCCTGGTCCCTAGGTGTCTGCTCAGTGGCAAGAACACCAGGGACTGGAGCAGTTACTTGGGCCGGCCACAAGGAGGTGCCAGCTCCCCAGCTCCGAGGTGAGAAGCTGGCCCAGTCTCCTAAAGGGACGCATGCCTAGAACTGGGAATGTGTGCCCTGCCCGCTTACCCTCATTCTTACAAAAGTCTGTGCGTACTGGTACAGTGTTCTCTTTAAATATGAGTCACACTGGCTGCTGGGAGCGCTCCATCCTGCATCAGCCCCGCAGCCTCGGCTGCTTTGGACGCAGAGCGGGTGATGCGAGCCCTGAGCGCCCTCTCCCAGGCTCCCAGTGTGTTAAGGAGAGGCTGGAATTAATGCTGCTTCTAAAGGAACATTTACGAAACTCAACCACGTGCCAGCGATCTCACTGTAAACGAGCCAGCTCCATAACTAGTGGAGCTCGAGCCGTCGCTTTGCTGGGGCTGAGGAGCCTGATCTTATCCTTTTCCCTGGAAGGAAAAGTGAGGTGGGATCTGACCACTGGAGGCCAAGCCTTCCCCTGGCTCCCCCTTTGCTGCTCCTGCTGCTGCTGGTGGGGGACTTGCCGCTCGGATTGGGTCCTGGGTTCCCAAACGCACACGGACCCTGCAGGACTTGCCAGCCTACTGGTGTTTGGCCCTGAGCGAGGCACGAAGGTGCTGCCCCATCGTCTTAGCATTCCCTCTTGTTCATAAATTCCCAAATTGTCCCAAAGCATTGAGGAGTTTGGAGTGTCCGGAATGATGGGAGGGGACAGCATAACTAGCCCTCTCTCCGGCCCTGACCAGCGGTTGCCCAGCTTGGCCGGAAGCCCCTCCTTTCTGGACACGTTGGTAGAAAGTGCTCCTGCCGCTCAGGCTGGTTGTGCGGAGTGGGTCTCCCTGAAGGGCGTTCGCTCGCGAGTCCTCCTCTCTGGCAGCTGGCTCACACCTCGTCGCTCTGCCTGTCCCCTGGCCTTCCCTCCTCCAGGCCTGCGAGGCTTCAGCTCCCTTCAGAGGACATGGTGTGGTCCTTGTGGAACCGGCCCTGCCTCCAGCTCCAGCCCGTCGTTCAGTGTCCTGCCCTGAGCTGCCGTGGCGGGGTGTCTGCGAGCGTCCACCCCTGGCGAGACCAGACAGCAGGACTGCGGTGCCCCTCCAGGCGATTCGTGGTCAGCAGTCCTGCCTCTGCTCCCCCGACCACGGCCAGCCAGCGCCTCCGCCTGCTGGGCCACCTCCCCCAACTTGGCCTTTATCTTCAACTCCAAGCAGGTGCCCAGGGATTTAACAGTCGGACAACTGACCAGGGCACATGATAAACAAAGGCTGCTAGCTCTCCCCTGTTTCACTTCCCCGCCATTTCCCCTGAGCCTCTTATAAATAACCAGACCACGAGCTTTTACTCAACTTCCTCATTCCTACACCTGGCCCCGCTCCCCGGGTCCCTGCCTGCTGTCATTTCTAGGCTCTCCCCCCAAATGAAAAGGGTGTCAGTCAGCGAAACGTCTGTTAGAAAGAGTTTATTACAAACAGATGAGGTACGACTTCTATAGCATTCATGCAGAGGGCACTCAGGGTCCTAAAACATCGGGCGCGTGAACGGTCGTGGGAGAAACGGGGCAACAGCCCTGCTATGGGGCTCAGGGGCGTGGGACCCTGAGGAAGATGGGGGAGAGCCGGGGGAGCAGGGACGACATGATGGGAAGATCATTTTCCTCACCAGGAAGACGGTGCCAGCCGCCCAACCTAAACCACATCCTGCATGAGGGGGGGGTCTCGAGTCTCAGGCTGGAAACCACATGTGGAAACCACATCGCTCACCACAGCTTCCTCCTGGTCCCTCCCCTCTACGGGGATGAGCACGGGTGACTAACAAAGAGGACCCCGGGAGGTGAGGGGCAGGGGAGACACAGCCCTTAGCCCGGGAACTGGGCCAGCCGGCGCCGGGCCTTGGTCAGCCGCGCCAGCCGCTCCTTCAGGAACTTCCTCTTGTCGCTGGTGTCGCTGTGCTCCTTGAGGAGCCAGTCGTACTTCTCCTTGTCCTGCAGCAGCTGGAGCATGGCCTTCTGCAGCTCCTGCCCGTACGACCGGAGGATGAAGAACTGGATGATCAGAGGGATGTGGCTGGACAGGCGGTTGCTGGCCTCCTGCAAGGGACGGTTCACAGAGGGGTTGAGGGGACACTGAAGGAAAGTCCCCATCGTGACTTTCGCCACGTGAGCACCCGGCGGGACCGGACCCAGCAGGTCTCAAACCTCGGTGCTAGGGGCAGCGAGGGACCACACAGGTCCCTGCGGTGCAGAGGGCGCGGCTGGGGGCTGGGGTCAGGGGCCCGCTGGGCTCCCGCTGGCTTGTCCTGACGATGAAAGGGTCACTTCTGATGGGAGACCGTCAGATGTGCCCCAGAAAGGGAAACGGGGGACACGTTCGCACTATTTACAACTCTGCCCCGAAGATTTTATGCTGTTTTTTTTTTAAGTCAACACTAAGATGTGTAGCAGAACAGTGATGGGCTATCAAAAGCCACAGAAGGGCCCAGGGAGTTCCAGGCAGGTGGACAGTTAGTTCAACCCCTGCTCCCCACCCGCATCCCACCTGTGAGTGAAGGGTTTCTCTTTCTCGAGACAGGCCATCTCTCCGGCAGCTCAGAGAGACTCACTCGCACTGAGCAAGGGCTGTGACCTCTCGGCGCCTCGGGTTCCTTCTCTATAAAATACCAGCACCGGCCTCACGGGATGGTTAGAAGGTGACAGTTTGGAAAGATGCCAGGCGTGAAATGAGTCTAGAGCAGCGGTTCTCAACCCGTGGGTTGCGACCCCTTTGGCGGTCGAACGACCCTTTCACAGGGGTCGCCTAAGACCATCCTGCATATCAGATATTTACATTACGATTCATAACAGTAGCAACGTTACAGTTATGAAGTAGCAACGAAAATAATTTTATGGTTGGGTCACAGCATGAGGAACTGTATTTAAAGGGCCAGAAGGTTGAGAACCACTGGTCTAGAGGGTCAGTAACGTGGAGGTAGCACACACGCTACGGGTTCTAGAGGGGGCGTGAGCCAGGAGGGCGGCCTGTCCCCAGACAGAGACGGAGGAAAGAAGAAAAGGGACAGGCTGGCAGGGGCATGCAGGCGGGATGCTGGGGGCCACCCGCACTGAGGTCTGATGCTGGAGAACGGACACGAGCTGAGGGACGGCTAATATCTGGAGCGACCCAATCAGGCACCCGAAGCAGCTCCCTGCAGGTAACACTGATCGATCTAAAGCAAGTGCTAGGTCTGCCCCAGGTCTGATGGTCACGCTCATGTGTCAGCTGGGCCAGGCAACAGTCCCCAGGTATTCGGTCAAACACGAATCGAGGTGTCCTGTGGATGTGGCTAGCACCTACAATCAGCTGGCTTTAATGAAGGAACATGTCCTCATCATGTGGGTGGGCCTGTCCAATCAGCTGAAGGCCTTACGAGAAAGAAATCCTGCCTGTACACGGCAGTTTCGACTCCTGCCCAGGAACCTCCAACCCACCTCGCCTGATGGCCTTCCTACGAACCCTGGACTTGCCCCGCCAGCCCCCACAACCCATCAGCCAGCTCCTAGAAACACATTTCTTTTCCTTTTTAAATTTTTTAAATTTTTTGTTTGTTTTTGTTAATCCTCACCTGAGGATACGTTTCCATTGATTTTTAGAGAGAATTGAAGAGAGAGGGAAAGACAGAGAAAAACATCGATTTGAGAGCAACACATTGATTGGTTGCCTCCTGCAGGAGCCCTGACCAGGGCCTGGGCTGGGGAGGAGCCTGCAACCAAGGTACATGCCCTTGACCGGAATTGAACCCGGGACCCTTTGGTCCACAGGCTGATGCTCTATCCACTGAGCCAAACCGGCCAGGGCTAGAAACATATTTCTTTACCTACATCTATCCTATTGGTTCTGTTTCCCTGGTACAACCCTGACTGATACACCAGAAATCTCATTTATGCTCCAGATATATGATGCATGAATAATTCCAAGCACTGCAACATCCCTGCGGTAGCAAAAGACTGGAAACACACTATGCCTACAGCAGGATACGTCCATAAAATGAGAGACTCCGCTGCCATGACAAAGAATAAGGCAGCACCCGTGAGCGGGAATGGAACAATCTCCAAGGTGCAGTAAAGGAAGCAAGATGCCAAGCAGCACACACAGCTAACCTTGGTGTAAAAGCCATTTGCATGTATACATACATCGCACACACACACACACGCACACACGCACACACGTGTATGCTGTCCCTTGGAGGACATCGAGAACCTGGAGGACTGCGTCTGCTGCTGCTGGGGAGGGGATGGCATGGCTCCGGGTGGGGTGGGTGGGAGACCCACTCTCCACTGTCACTCGCCCTGTTTTGGATTTTGTGCGTGTGTGCGCATGACCTACTCTAACAGGTTCTGTGAGGCAGGTGAGCAGACACAGGGTAAGTTTCGCTGCAGGAGAGGCCAAGGTGCACAGGCGTCCTGTCTTGCCCTTCACTGGCTTCGCTCACATGTGTGCACCTCCCAGTGTTAGCGGACACGGAGGTTAGAGCCCTGTGGCTGGGGGCGTGGCGTTCCCCCGGGAGCATTAAAAATGCGGCATCTGGGTCCAGCTCAGACCTTCGATCTGCCCCTGCATGTCAACAAGACCCTGGGAGGTCAAGTGTGAGAAGCAGGGCTTCAAGCACAGGAACGATGAAGGATGGAGACACCTGGGAAAGCAAGGGGTGATTATGTGCTCTACGTGTCCAGGTTTCTCGTGTCCCAGCGGTTCTAACTAAGGTGGCTCAGCTGCCGTGTGCAGCCTGCCCGGGATGCATCAGATGCCCCTTCGTGTCATGAAACACAGAGAAGCAATCAAAGCTCGCGTCTCCAGGAGCAGCTTCTGTGTGTGCAGCCGCCATTGCATCCCACGGCTGCGCTAAGGGAGTTACACCCACTCATCCCCCCGAATAGTCACTGGAAACCTACGAGGAGGTGTCATTTTACAGAGAAGAAAGCTGAGGCTCAGAGGGGTTAAGGAACTTGGCCGGGGCCACACAACCAGTCAACACCGGGTGTGAGTGGCTCTTAGTCACAGCCTCTTCTCGTCATCAGAGGCCGAGTTGCTTCTATGGAGGTGAACAAAGGGCAGAAAGATGGAGCTGGCTGGTGGGCAGCTCACGGAGACAGTAAGTCAGGAAATGAGACAGAAAGTGTCTTTCGGAGACACGGGCAGACTCACCAGGCGGTAGGCCAACAGGTGTTGGAGGATTTCAGCGAGGGAGCAAGTCAAAGGATCCTCCAGAGAGGACGTCTGCTCGCGAGAACTCCCCTTCTGCTCTTTGGATTCCTTCTCTCGGATCTTCTGCAGCGCAGCCCGGTACGCTTGGTCTTGGCAGTAGACAATCTGCTCCATTTGGAAGTGCAGTCGGATGGACTTCTCCGCTTCTTTTTCTTGTTCTGACTTAATGTCTTCAATTTTGGACTAATGCGCAAGAGAAACACAACACCGTTTCCCTCCAGAAAGCAACCCCTGGGTCAGAGGAACTGGGTTAGACACAGAGCCCCCAGCTAGCAGGCTCCCAACTGGAATTACAACAGCACGCTGCTTCGGGGCAGCCTTCTGCGCCCCGTTTGGCTTATCTAAGATGGGGTTCCCACCCTCCACAGAGGCTCAGAATTCCTGAAGAGCCTGAACCGCACACGTGACCAGACCCCTCGTCCCCAGAGCCTGAGGACTCAGCCTCTTTTGTTTCTCTTGTCCTGGCCTTTCATGTGGTGAGTGTATACCCATCAGAGAGCTCTGGGATAAGAGGGATGAATTGAAGTCAGTCAAATAGTCAAATTCATTCTCTCTCTCTCTCTCTCTCTCTCTCTCTCTCTCTCTGGTTTGTTCCTGGGACTTAGAGAAACTGGCTACCTGGGAGCCCGGGCATCTTCACACAGAAAGCACCTGGACCCCCACCTCACCGAGCGCCAGGAAGTGGGACGTGCCCTGCCAGTGCGGCCTCAGGGTTTCCTCCTGTGTTCACACAACCTCTGAGGTGAGGAAGCTGCTCTCAGCCGTGCGCGGTGGAGGAGGAGCTGCAGGCCAGGCAGGCTAAGCGGCCGCCGAGCCCTCCAGCTCCTGCACAGCAGAGCCGGCCTCCCGTCTGTGCTGGGTGCTCGGGACTGAACGTCTGTGTCCCCCAGATTCATATGCTGACATTCTAACTCCAATGTGCTGGTTCTGGAGGGAGGTCTAGGTCAGGAGAGTGGAGTCCTCAGAATGGGACCGATTAGTGCCTGTAATGGGATTAGTGCCTGTAATGGGATTAGTGCCTTTAATGGGATTAGTGCCTTTGCAAAAAGAGACACCAGAGGTCCCTCCCCTCTCTGTCTATCTGTCTCTTTCTTTCTCTCCCTTTTATTGCTTCTAATGAGAATTCACTGGTCATATAATAGTAAGATTCACTAATAAACTGCATAATTTGATTCTCCAAATATACAGTAAAGTTGCAACGGTCTTAAATCCAGGAAATCTATTTTCTAGCATCAGGGTTCATTATTTTCTTTTTAAACAAATGGTTGGTTTTACCTTGCAGGTTCTGAAAAGGTTGAAAAACTCCTCATAATTTTTCTTGGAAACATCTGCGAAGGCAAGCCGGACCATATCTGATGAAAGTAAAACAAAAAAGCCCAGTATTAGTAGGATCATTCATCATCTTAATAGATTGCAAAAAATAAGAGGATAAGATAACAAGAACAAAAGTGCCCTCCATCCCTCCCTCCTCCCCCATCTCCCTCTCTTCACTAAAAGAAGAAGGCGTGCTTTTTGGCTTAAGAGCTCCCTAAAAGAATTTTAAATATATTTTTTTGTTGATTTCAGAGAGGAAGGAAGAGATAGAAACATCAATGATGAGAGAGAATCATTGATTGGCTGCCTCCTGCATGCATGTGCCCTAAGGGGAAATCAAACCCATGACCTCCTGGTTCATTGGTCAATACTCAACCACTGAGCCACACTGGCTGGGTCCTAGAAGATTTATAAACCTAATGTCCCCAGCATACTTATTTAACATTTGAAGTTTTCATCCCAAGTTTAAAAAGTTGCAAAGAATATGATTTCTAGTAAGATATATCTATCTATCTATCTATCTATCTATCTATCTATTAACATTTAATAGTCAAAACTCACATCATTCTTTTAAATACATCAATAAGATCTAAACATCCACATTATCTATTTGAAAAGAAATACACAAATAAGCTCTTAGTTAATCAGAAAATGTACATTATTTTCATTTCTGAAACCTGTATTTCCATTTGACTTCCTCACAGAATTTATCCTAACAGTATCTTTATGCTTGAAAATCTTTTACTGACTCCACACTTTATCATTCTAAAACAGAAGTTTATATATACACTAGACGCCCAATGCACGAAAATTCGTGCAAGAGTATGCCTCCCTTCCCCCGGCTCCCAGCACCGGCTTCTCTCTGGCACTCGGGATCCCGGCTGGCTTCACCCCGGCTCCCAGCTTCCTCAGGAAGGATGTCTGGAATAATGTCCGGAAGACATCTGGTCTAATTAGCATATTACCCTTTTATTAGTATAGACTAGAGGCCCGGTGCATGCAGGGGGGGTGGGGGGGGGAAGTCCCCTCAGCCCAGCCTGCACCCTCTCCAATCCGGGACCCCTCAGGGGATGTCCAACTGCCGGTTTAGGCCCGATCCCTGTGGAATAGGGGACTGCTGGCTTCTAACCACTCACCTACCTGCCTGCCTGATTGCCCCTAACCCCTCTGCCTGCTGGCCTGATTGCCCCCTACTGGTCCCCTGCCAGCCTAGTCGCCCCCTAACTGCCCCCCTGCCAGCCTGGCCACCCCATAACTGCTCCCCTGCCGGCCTGGTTGCCCCCTGTCTGGAAGGAAGTTGGGACGTCCGGTTGACCCGGTCTAATTAGCATATTACCCTTTTATTATTATAGATACTTCTATGACTATAAGTCTCTAAAAACAACATATTTTCTTCAGGAGTGGATTAGAAGGGCACAACTGGTCAACACAACACAAGAACAGATTTTGACATATAATTATTAAGCCTCAAGTAAAATTTTATTAGAAATATACCCCTTAATGAGACTGTAGAGTAGCCACAGCAGTGGGCAGAGTGGAGGTGTTGGGTCATAAGAAATGTGCATTTGGTCTTTGCCCCTGGTTCCTGACACACAGCTCTCCCATTCCTTAGGCCTTCCTGGGGGTAGGAGCATCTTCTGTCCCAATGAGGGGACTCTGGGTGGCCCTGGGTAGCCCAGGATGGAGGCTGGTTGCCAGGAAGCCCAAGGCTTGATTGGAAACCTGGAACTTCAGCCCAATCTCTCCCAAATTTCCAGCATCGGGGGAGAAGGGCAGGGAAGAGGGATGGAGACTGAGTTAATAATTGTTTATACCTACATGTGTGATAATTGATTATACCTCCATAGAAACTCCTAAATGACAGGGTTCAAAGAGCTTCTAGGTTAGTGACCTGCCCAGAGAGCAGTGGCTCCCAACTCTGTGGGACCTGCTCTTGGGGTACCCCCAGACCTGGCCCTATGTATCACTTTCATTTGCTTCCTTTGTAATAATCAGTCCGTTATGCTACATCAGTAAAGGTAAGTGTGTTCCTGAGTTCTGTGAGCTGTTCCAGCAAATTACCTAGCCCAGTGGTCAGCAAACTCATTAGACAACAGAGCCAAATATCAACAGTACGATTGAAATTCCTTTTGGCAATCAAACTTTTTAAACGTAAACTATATCGGTAGGTACATTGTTATTAACTTAATTAGGGTCCTCCTAAGCTGGCCTTTGCTAAAAACGTCCTCAATCTGATTGAGGTACGTTCGCTGAGGTCGACCCCTTCCAACTCTCCCATCCACACTCGTCTTGTATACTTGTTTCAGATAGATGAGTGTGGAAGGGAGAGTTGGAAGGGGTCAACCTCAGCGAACGTACCTCAAAACAATGTACCTCCCTGTGCTGCGTATCACGGTATGCCGACCACTGACCTAGCCTGAGGAGGGAGCTGTGGCAACTCTGATGTATAGATAGCTGGCGACTGCACCCGAAGCTGGGGTCTTGTGGCACAGAGCCTTTGAGCTGTGCCACCTAACTCTGGGTAGTTAGAATTGGAACTGAATTGAATTGCTGAACACCCAGTTGATGTCCAGAGAACTAGAGAACTGGTTGGGCTTGTTATAAAAAATGTGTACACACACACACACACGAACAAGAGGCCCGGTGAACAAAATTCGTGCACTGGGGGAGGGAGTGGTGTCCTCAGCTCAGCCTGTGCCCTCTTGCAGTCCGGGACCCCTCAGGGCATGTCCACTTGCCGGCATAGGCCCGATCCCCCCTGGGCCTAAGCCAGCACTCAGACATCCCCCTTGCAGTCCGAGGTTCTCACAGTCCAGGACCCCTTGCTCCTTACTGCCCACCAGCCGCAGATGTGGGAGAGGCTCCTGCCACTGCTGCTGCGCTCTGCTGCCACTGCTGCTGCCATGAACCAGCTCTGGCTGAGGGGGGGAGCGGGGGGAGGGAGTGCCGCTCAACCAGAAACTGGCTTGCTGCTACATAGCACTGGCCCCACCCCCCGCCCACTGGTGGGGGGGGCTGGGCCAGCTGGAGGGAGGGCCGTGGGAGGTTGAGGTGCCCTGGTCGTGCTCCATCCCGCCTCTGTGGAGGCACCAGGACCACGCAGCCCCCTCTCCCGCCGCCTCTGCGGAAGGAGGGGCGCCGGGACCACCATGGCTGGCCTGGCAGCACAGGCTCGCTGGCCCCGCCCCCCTGCCCACTGGGTGTTCAGGAAAGTCGTTCTTGCCTCAGCCCTTGCAGCCCCAGCTTCGTCCGGAAGGTCATCTGGAAGGATGTCTGGAAAGACGTTTGGCTGTCTGGTCTAATTAGCGTATTAGCTCCTTATTATATAGGGTAAACAGAGCCACTTTAAAATGGAGAAACTGCCTTGCTCGCCTTATGCCTCAAACTGCTGAGATGTTAGAACAGGCAAAACGGCCTTTGATCTGGGCCGAGGGTAACACTGTGTCCCAAAGCACTGACTGTAAGGATCACACGAAAGCAGATAGGATTTCAACTGGACTGGAAATGAAAACTGTTTAGAATTAGCGTCACTCCGTCAGCTTATCAGCACCAACAGCAATGCCTTCCTTCTATGGAGGCAACTGTCCCCTTCCCTTTCTCATCGATCCCCCTGGCCTCTCCCTCCTCAGCGGAACACCATTTGGGCTTCTGCCTGAATCAGTGTTTCCCAAGTAGCTCTTCTTATTGATCTCAAAGAACTGCACTGCCCTACTTTGGCCTTTTATTTCTAGGTGAGCGGGTGGCTGGTGCTGCGAACCCAGGGGAGAGCTCTGCGGCCTGGCACTGGCCTGAAGGCAGACCCGGGAGGACTCACCGGTGATCTTATGCAGCATTTCCACCGCCGGCTCCTCCAGGGTCTTCACTTGCTTCTTTATGATCGTCTCAAACGTCTTGTAATTCACGAACCCTGGCAGCTCTCTGCCGCGATACTGATTTTCAAATCTCCTGATCTGTCTAAAAATATCGTCATAACCTACCGTGGGAAGAAAGAGCTCTGAATTATTTTACAAAAATAAGGTCGCCAGCTTTTCTAAAGACAGCGCCATCCTGGACTCTCTGAAAGCACAGAGTGGCACGAAAAAAAAACCACATCTGATTTGCAAATCGAAAAACAATCAGGGGTTGCAATAGCAAAAGAGGCCTTAATGTACTTTCCCTTGGTCATCTTGAGAGGGCAAGGATAGAGCCAGGGCACGCTGCCAGCGAGCAGTGACTGCAGACCTATTCTTTAAAAGGTACTTGCGTATGAAAGTTTGTCCATCAATTGGGTTTTTACCAAAGCAACTGCATCCTAATAGAACATTATGACTTGCAGGTCCTTAAGAAAGTGGGATTGACAGTGAACACCACCTGGAATTCCCTAGGCATCCCTTCTTCACGTGCTGTCGCGTGAGTAGGAGGACTGTGCAGATCAAGTGGGGTCACACAATACCCGGCACACAGGATCGTATTAGTGTGATATGTTTACTATGTAAAAACCACTTGGCTTTTTCTTCATATGTTTGGAATTCCTTGTTAAAATATATTATATATATATATATATATATATA